>NC_133334.1:28788186-29088186 GCF_042186555.1 Aquarana catesbeiana | reverse complement strand
CCGAATTTTTGGAGCAACATTAAGCCCTTTTTTTAACGTTTGTGAGTATGACTTTTGTTTTTACTATTTAAATAAATTTTATCTTTGGTAATGCACAAGGTCGGTGCGCCCTCCCTGTTTTTTTTTATGTGTTTCAGCTCTAAGGACACCCATTGTTCTGAGGAGGGCAGCAAGACCTTTGACATTCCATATTTTATCCAAAGGGATGGCTACACCACTTACACATGGACTAAGCTCCTGATATTATATGGTGATATTAGCACTGGAGCTGAATTGGTGCCCAAAAGCAATAAACAGAACAGTGGCTTAGTGGTTAGCAGCACTTTTGTCTTGCAGCACTGGGGCCCTTGGCTCCAATCCCAGCCAGGATGCTAGCTGCATGGAGTTTGTATGTTCTCCATGTGTTTTTGTGGGTTCCACTTCCACAGACATCCTGTAGGGATGGTAATTGTCTGCTGTCTATTTCGGTCCCAGTATGTGTGTGAGATAAGGACCTTAGAGTGTAAGCTTCTTTAGGGCAGGGACTGACAAGTATGTAAAGTGACAGCACTACATGAATGCCAATTTATACGGTTTAAACCGGGGTTGTAGACCCCCCTCTAAACAAACCAGTTTGTCCTTTGCTATGTAATGCAGCTCTCCCCTCTAGCACAGATTGGCCCGGGCCGGGCCTGGCTGGCTCAGTCGGATTCGGTATCTGCTTCTCGTCAGCCAGGACACGGCTCAGACGTCTGACTACGCAGAAAGATAAAATGTGTCCTGCGCCGGTCCAGAAAGAGTCTCTGTGTATTTCTGTACAAGGAAAATTCTATGGCAACTAAAATCAGCCAGGATTAGACGGCACGGAGATAAATCAGCCGCCAGACAGGCAAAGCTATGACAAAAACAGAACTTTTTTTTAACTGGTTCAGATTCAGCCGAAAAAATATAAAAGAATGCAAATTATTTTTTTATTGCAAGTGTAATATAGGCAAAGGGGGAAATTGGGATTGGATGGAGAGCTATATCGTCCAAATCATTTGGTGGAGGGGGGATTATGGTGTGGGGTTGTTTTTCAGGGGTTGGGTTTGGCCTCTTAGTTCCAGTGAAGGGAACTATTAAGGCGTCAGCATACCAAGACATTTTGGACAATTTCATGTTCCCAACTTTGTGGGAACAGTTTGGGGACGGCCCCTTCCTGTCCCAACATGACTGCCCACCAGTGCACAAAGCAAGGTCCATAAAGACATGGATGAGCGAGTTTGGGGTGGAGGAACTTGACTGGCCTGCAGAGTCCCGACCTTAACCCAATAGAACACCTTTGTATATGACTTGATTTAATATGTGCTTATGCTTGGCAATACAGTAATTCACAGGTCAGATGATAGGAGTTTTAAAAAGTCCCAAAATCAAAAATTGAATTGAGGTCAACCCGTTCCAGAAGTATTTTTTGACCTGGGTATTTGGGACTACTTCGTTTCTTTGCTGGCTAGCTTGAAACTGTGGGGTCCCCCTTCGTGTTCTTTGCCCATGTGCAACTTCCCTTGTTTGCTAGTTTCAAACGGATCAGAGCAACTGACTTTTCCTTCCTTTTCCTTCCTTGACTGGAGCACCCCTTTAAATCCATGGTATGGCTTTCAAATCATTCATTTAGATCACCACTAGACTATTCCACATGCAGGCCAAAGATTAAATATAGTTTTGGATCTCCTGCCTGGCTCTCAGCGCGGGGCTCCCCTTGGTGTAAGGTGATACTAAATCACCACATAGCATGTGTGATCTGTCCCCACAACCACCACCTCTTGGTATCGATCGGGGTCACAGCTCTGAATTCACAGACATCTGAACAGGTCCCTCTTCAGCAGTGACGACCTGGTATTATCACAAGGCAGGGGGGGGGGGGCTCTGGTATTCTAACCGCATCACCCCTCCAGGCCGGAGTCTCATGCTCCAAGTCACCACCTGATCCACTATTTCTAAAGCAGAGTACATGTGCTAATCACCTGATAATTTGTAACCTTCAAACCTCGTTAGTCATTGCTTTTGGCTTGGTGTACCTCTGTTAACCTGTTCAGGTCTACACAAATCAGCGAAGGAAAAATAAGATACATTTCAATCAAAACTCATTGGAATTTTGGGCAGAATAGGGAAGTGCTAGAGCATTCCCGCATAGTTTGGAAAGAAAGTGATGGAGAAATGCCTTCAAGCTACAAAAATGGAAAATTGTATCAATTGCCACCATAATTTTCATTCTCTGGTGCCTAAACATGGCGGCAAACATGTGATAGTGGCTCAACCCCAGCTACTCATAGGACTACTGATATTTATAAATGTTTCTCCCCCATTCTTGTAAATAGCATCAACATTAGAGGGTGGGACATTGTATGCTTCGGCACCAAGAGTATCGTTACAATTTTCCGTCTTTCTGGGACCAACATGGCAGCATGGCCATTGTAAATGACTAGCCACATGGGAAGGCAAAATGAAAAGAATTGAATTAGAAACAGAAGGAAAAAGAAGTAGCCACAACTCTGCTGCTGAAATCCACCGTGAAGGAAGCTTGGGTGCTCCCGCCAAACAGTGCCTCCTGCCCTCCAAACCCTTCCAGCAGACCGAAAGCTAATACCAGCCCTTTTACCCCTATCCTCATACACAGACAAGATGTTGAGGTAAAACCAAAGAAATTACTCTTTACTGAACAGAAAAACAGGTTTTTATACACTTCAAAAGTAGGGCAGTCACCACATAAACAATAAAACCAAATATTACCCTAAATATCACACAATGGGTATATAATGAGGTAGAGTTGGCACAAGGCTAATACCATCATGTAGGAACCTCCAAGAGTTAGCCAACAGACAGAAACAATAGGCGACTCAATTAACTCAATTAACAATGGGAATTCACACCTAGGAGGCACACAATAAGACAAAGACACTTAATACATAACACCTTAAACAGACTATAGCAGGAGACACTAGTATCAGGTTGCTTTGACCTGATCACATTGACATCTGTTCTGAGTCTCACAGTTAGGATCAGTCATTGCTGGTTTGGGCATAGAGCCCCCCCCCCCAAATATGTACCCTGGTCCTCCAGTTCCCAGAGTCTGTGTGTTTTGGGGAGACATGGACTTGAATCCAAAGCAAGGCCACTCCAAGGGTCCCCCAGGCACACACCTCCCAAAGAGTAGTGCTCCCTTAAAAGCCAGGGCCCATAGTCAGTAGGCAAGAGGCCACACTGCAGTCCCCTCCAAAAGCCCCTGTCCTGGTTGAGTCTGTCAAATCCACTAACACCCAGGTTTCAGGGGCCACAACCAAATAGACCCTCAACGGATGGCCTCCTGAGAAGAACCAGCAAAGGTTGCCCAGAATGCTGCCGTTCCTCTGGTCGAATGGGCAGACAGCACTGGAGAATCACTCAGGGCCCACAATGTAATGTGCCAGGAATATATGGAAAAACAACCAAAGAGACCCCCAACGGATGGCCTCCTGAGAAGCACCAGCAAAGGTTGCCCAGAATGCTGCCATTCCTCTGGTCGAATGGGCAGACAGCACTGGAGAATCATCCATTAGCCGTGTATGTCCTGTGGATCAGCTTGTCACTGGTGATGTTAGTGGCAGTTAGTTAGTTCCCCCCCCCCAGTGTCAGTTAGTGTCAGATTGACCGCCGCAGTATCATAGTCCCATTATAAGTCGCTGATCGCCGCCATTAGTAGTATAAAAAAAAAACTAAAAATAGAAACAAATTCCAGTATAAATACCAGCTTGTAGGCACTACAATGTTCATGCAAACCAATCAATAAACCCTTATTGAGATTTTTTTTCTTTATCAAAAACATGTCGCAGAATACATTTTGGCCAAAATTTATAAAGAAATTAGATTTTTTTTTTTTTTATTGGTTATGTTTTATAAAAGAAAGTTTTTTTTTCATTTATATCACAAAAATACGATCAAATGCCACCAAAAGAAAGCTCTGTTTGTGTGGGGAAAAAAAAAAAAAGAGATAAATTTAATTTGGGTACAGCATTGCATGACCGCACGATCACCAGTTATAGACGCGCAGTGCTGAACATGTTGTTGCTTTTCAGCTCGGAGTGTCCCTTTTTTTAATTCTGGTGTCCTCCATTGTATAAAAGTACCTGAAGGTTTATATTTAGTCTGGCAGCTGTGTGATTGCTAATGAAGAGTCAGGGACGGAATGAATGGGCCATTACAGAGCCGTATCATTGCGATCTGTTTACAGCAGTACAGCATGACCTGGCGAATGTATTCCTGTTGCTCAGTGACCAGTAATGTAATTATGACATCAGACGTATTTCTGATGGCTGACCCAGGTAGCAACCCTGAGCATTCTTCTCTGTTATGCCGGGGATATCCTGCTGACATCAGGTTACTGTCATTCCTCCCACACTGTCGGATCACAAGCCTATCCAGTTATCCACGGCTCCCGAATTAGTCAGTGAAAAAACCCCTTTTATACAAGCCCAGTGACATTTATTAAACATGAAAGAGGGACAACTTTGAAGTGTATGCCCAACCAAAAAAACATATTTTCTGTTTTGAATAGGGTAGTGTAGGGTTAGAGCCCACGTTAAATAGTTACATAGTTAGTCAGGTTGGAAAAAGACACAAGTCCATCTAGTTAAACCTATAATAGGGAAAAAAAATATATATATCTATATATATATATATATATAGATATATCTATATATATATATATATATATAGATATATCTATATATATCAATCATACAATCCCATATACACAATCTTATACCTAAAGTTAATCCAGAGGAAGGCGAAAAACCCCAGCAAAGCATGATCTGATTTGCTCCAGCAGGAGGAAAAATTCCTTCCTGTAGACAAATTTAATTATCCGAAATAACAATGCTGCATCTAAACGAATGGAACAGAAGAAATTAATAATAAATAATAATAAAACGTTTTTTATTATTGATATTATTGGTATTTAATAACTTCGAAGTGTATGCCCAACCAAAAAACATATTTTCTGTTTTGAATAGGGTGGTGTAGGTTTAGAGCCCACGTTAAATAGTTACATAGTTAGTCAGGTTGAAAAAAGACACAAGTCCATCTAGTTAAACTTATAAAAGGGAAAAAAATAATATATATATATCATACAATCCCATATACACAATCCTATACCTAAAGTTACTCCAGAGGAAGGCGAAAAACCCCAGCAAAGCATGATCTGATTTGCCCCAGCAGGGGGAAAAAATTCCTTCCTGTAGACATGTGCACTGCTGAAAAATGTGTTCGTTTTTGTTTTTAATTTTTTTTTTTTCGGGTCATTTGTAAATTCGTAAATTCGAAAATCCGAAAATTCGAAAATCCGAAAATAAGAAATAAAAAATGAAAATTCGAAAGCTAACTAACTAATAATAACTAACTATTAAATTATAGGTATTGGAATTTCCTTTTAAATTTGGCTGTTAGTGAACGTAACAAATACAAATTTATCCGAAGTTCTGAATTATCCATATTAACGAATGCCGTATCTAAACAAATGGAACAGAACAAATTATTAATAAATAATAATAATAAAAAAGTTTTTATTATATTATTATTATTGTTACTTATTATTAATTCGTTTAGATATGGCATTCGTTATTTCGGATAATTCGTAACTTTGGATAAATTCGTATTCATTATGTTCACTAACAGCCAAATTTGAAAGGAAATTCCAATACCTATAATTTAATAGTTAGTTATTATTTTGAATTTTAGGATTTTTGTTCTTTTTTTCTGATTTTGGAATTTCCAAATTTTCCAATTTACAAATTTATGAATTATTATGAACTGCGATCATAACGATCATAACGAATGACCTGAAAAAACGAAAAAAACAAATGAAATTCCAATACCTATAATTTAATAGTTAGTTATTATTTCAGATTTTTCAAATTTTCAGGTATTTGGATTTTCTAATTTTGAATTTCCGAATTTCTGATTTTTCGAATATTTCTTCTGAAAAAAACGAATTAGGAATGAAACAAATTGCACATGTCTACCTTCCCGATCCCATGAGAGGTAATCAGGTATTCCCTGGATCAACTTTACCTATAAATGTCAGTACCCAATTATATTATGTACACCTAGGAAAGAATCCAGCCATCTACTCTGGAGGGAGTCTATTCCACATTTTCACAGCTCTTACTGTGAAGAAATCTTTCAGTATTTGGAGATAAAATCTCTTTTCCACCAGATGCAAAGAGTGCCCCCTTGTCCTCTGTGATGACCTTAAAGTGAATAACTCAACACCAAGTTCACCATATGGACCACTTAAATATTTGTACATTGTGATCGTATCCCCCCTAATCTCCTCTTCTCAATAGAGAATAAATGCAGTTCCTCTAATCTTTCCTCATAGCTGAGCTCCTCCATGCCTCTTATCAGTTTGGTCAGGGCCGGGTTTAATATTGATTGGGTCTTGGGCAAACATTTTCCTGGGACCTCCTGAATCCACTTATCAACTATTTGCGGGCAGTGCAGCCTCAAGGGGCAGCTGTTTTGGGTCCCACAACAATGACTGGGCCCAGTACAGCTGCCCCTTTTGCCCTGCTTTAAAGACGGTCTTGAGTTTGGTTTCCCTTCTCTGCACTTTCTCCAGTTCCCCGATATCCCTTTGTGAACTGGAGCCCAAAATTGAACTGCATATTCCAGATGAGGTCTTACTAATGATTTGTACAGGGGGGCAAAATGATATCTCTCTCTCTGGAGTCTATACCTCTCTTATACCGAGTCCGAGCCCGTGGTATGGAAACCTTATGGACCTGGTCACATGGTTCAGGAGAGTGGAAAGAGTTAGGTGCATGGTGGGACCCCTCTCTGGAGTCCATACCTCTCTAAATACAAGAAAGGATTTTGCTTGCTTTGGAAACCGCAGCTTGGCATTGCATGTGGCTATTAGGCTTATGATCTACCAGAACACCCAGATCCTTCTCCACCATTGTTTCTGGTCCCCTCCCTAGTGGTCAGATCCCCAAAGTATCTGGGACCGAGCCCGTGGTATGGAAACCTTATGGACCTGGTCACATGGTTCAGGGGAATGGAAAGAGTTAGGTGCTTGGTGGGACCCCTCTCTGGAGTCCATACCTCCCTAAATACAAGAAAGGACTTTGCTCGCTTTGGAAACCACAGCTTGGCATTGCATGTGACTATTAAGCCTATGATCTACCAGAACACCCAGATCCTTCTCCACCATTGACTCCCCCAGTTGTACTCCCCCTAGTATGTATGATGCATTCATATTCTTAGCCCCCAAGTGCATAACTTTACATTTATCAACATAAAACCTCATTTGCCACATAGTTGCCCAATTAAACAGTGCATTGAGGTCGGCTTGTAAGTTGGAGACATCCTGTAAGAACGTTATTCCACTGCATAGCTTGGCGTCATCTGCAATGACAGAAATGGCACTTTTCATCCCAGACCCTATATCATTTATAAAGAGTTTAAAAAGTAAGGGTCCCAACACTGAACCTTGGGGTACACCACAGATAACCTTAGACCATTCAGAGTTTAAACTGCTATCCAGAGCCATCTTAAAAAGAATTCTCCTTACTTCCTGTCCAGGTGACAACAGTAATCTCAGATAGAAGGCCAGGGAAAATCTTCAACAGCAATACTTTGTAAAAATTCGGGTTCTAGAGCTCAAGTGTAGCGTCTGCTAGCGAGTACAGTTCACACCAAATGTTTCCATTTTAGGGCTTGTTGGCCCAATTTTGTTTAAAGGAAAGTTAAAACGAAGTTCCAGAAAAACAAAATCAAAGGCTTTCCCTCACAGGGGGGGTTCACCAGTAACACAACTAGATGACCCGTCTCTTGGCTCTTATTAGCAAAGAAATAGACATACAATCAGCCTCCTGGCTTATACACACAGCCATGCCGCTCAGGCCTTCCACTTTAGGTCTTTGTCTGTTTCCCACAGACCGTTTTTATACACACTCTGTGCACATTATATACAGCCCCTTACTGCTTCGGCTCCCACATGGAGCCCTCCTGACTCCCGGCAGCGACCTCAGGCTTGGGTCTCTGGCTTTCACAGTGCACACCTACACTCTCTGGCTTCTCTCTTGCATGCCTGGACTCTTCAGGAATGTGGAGTCCAGAACCTTGGTCAGATGCCTACAAAAAGACCAACACACACCTGACCAATTAGTGTGCTGGTAGTTCTGAAAATCTGGTCCCAGGACTGGAGACTTCATCCCACCCAGATAGCTAAAAAATCTCCGGGTCCCAAAACTGATTTTAGTTAAACAATGAGGTAACTGAAAAGCCAGTTTCCTCCTAATTAATCAAAGGCCCTGGAGCCCCTCAACCTGCCTGGTTGAGAACATCACCCTGGTGGGGTACCACACTGCCACAACCTATAGTAATAAAAATGATTAGAGGAAGGCTAGAACCCCTCCAATTATTTCTGTGTGTGTCCCGTTTCAGATTTTTCCTGATTTCCTGTCCTGTAAAACAGCTGTCACCAGGGCAACGTGTTTTGAGGGAAACAAGCCTTCCCTATTCTTTAGTGTTTGAGAAGTTGGCCGCCTTCAGTGCCGCCAGGAGACATTAGTCTTTATCAAGCCTTAGCACAGGTCCCCCCAGTGCATTCTGTCTATGATTTTATTAACATCGACTGCTCAAGCCCTGAAGAAGGGGGAGGCTTGTTTTATCCTGAAACACATGGACTGTGTTTGATTCTCTTAACCATTTAATGTTTCAAAAAGTCCTTTAAGTGAGATGAACTTTTGTACCAGGCGCTCCTCCGTTCACATCCAAGAATTTAAGTAAACTCTGCTGACTTGGTTCTAGTAGTTGAAGAGACTCTGTCAGGTGAAAGTGAAAATTCATGTAAGAGAAAAAAAAGGTTGTATGGCATTACCCCCGTAGGGGCCGCTGGTGATTGTGATCCGTCTCTTACCCTGCACAGCCAGGCACATGAATTTTCAGACATACAGCAGTCAAGAAATAGTTTTTGTACTTGTTTTTGTTGTTTTTGATGAGGGGGTATATCTTGGATGGTAATAGGGTACATATGGGATGCCCACTGGATTGAAGATCAGGAATTAGGGACTGAACTATATACACCACCGGTATATATACACACTTCTCCTCTTCTACCTCCAGCACAGACTTTCTTGCAGATCTAGAACTCCCAGCACCAGCTAGCACTGTTGGTTTGATCTAACAGAGACTCAGTTAGATCCTTGAGAATGCCCTTTGCAGGCAGGGACCGCGGGCCCCTTTGGTGTAGCAAAAATATGGTAATCCTGAGTGCTAGCTGTCCTACCTGTGGCTATTGCTCCCAGTACCATCTCTTCAGGCACTGCCAGCCCTCCTGGCTGCAGCTGCCTCTTTCCACTGCCCGTGCCACCACAGTAGTCCCGACTTGCTCTGCACCCATCCCAGACTGCTCCATCCCAGTCCTCTCAGGCATGCCTCCCAGTTGAATTGAATTTCCATTCGAATTTGAACTGTAAACATATTTCTGAAATCAAACCCTGTGTGTGTGTTATTAGTACTATTTTGAAATACAGGCAGTCCCCGAGTGAACATCAGACTTGCGAACGACTCCTACTTATGAACGGGAGGCGGCGTGACGTCTCCGCCATTGTGCGCATGTGCGGCCACTTTTCTACGGCGGGCACATCGGAAAACATCGGAAAACGATGCCTGTACATGCGCGACTACTTGACAGAACATCGGAAAACAGCGGAAAACGACGTCTCTGCCGTTCTGCGCATGCGCTTCCGACCTACGAACATATTCGACTGAAGAACAAACCGGCAGTCCCTAACCTGTTCGTAATTCGGGGACTGCCTGTAATGCTGTTTTAGAGCCCCTTTCACACTGCTAGCGTGGCCGCATTAGCGGTAAATCGCCTCTAGTTTTAGCAGCGCTTTACAGCTGTTATAGGAGCGCTTTTTGCGGCTACTAGCAAAGGGTTAAAACCGCCCGCAAAGCGCCGCTGCCTATTTATTTCAATGGGCAGGGGTGGTTTAGGAGCGGTGTATACAGCGCTCCTGCACCGCCCCAAAGATGCTGCTTGCAGGACTTTTTTTTTTTCGGTCCTGCGAGCGCACCGCCCCAGTGTGAAAGCACTTCGGTGCTTTTACACTGGGGAGGCTGGAGAGGTGCTTTTCAGGCGCTTTACATCGCTAAAATGCTAGAAAAGCACCTTCAGTATGAAAGGGGTCTTAGTGAAGCCAAAGGTGATTTAAAGAGTCATTGTAATGAAAATGCACGTTTTAAATGTAAACCTTTTCGGCTGCTCCCGCGTTCGTATCGAAAAAAAATCCCACATTTTTGATTTGACCGCTTAGAAATTTATCGATTTAAACGTTTTGAATTTAAAAAAAAATCAAATCGGTAGATTCAAAGAAAATTCGATAAAATACATAAAACGAATTCTGAATACGAATCCCGAATAAAACAAAATAACTAGATAAACAAATCTAAACGAAACAAAACAAATGTTTTCGTTATGCACATGTCTATATCATACACACACGAGGCAGAGCTTACTTAAAGTGATTGTAAAGGTTTGTTTGTTTTTTTTGTTTGTTTTTTATTAACTAACAAACATGTTATACTTACCTGCTCTGTGCAGTTGGTTTTGCACAGAGCGGCCCTGATCCTCCTCTTCTGGGGTCCCCCGACAGCACTCCTGGCTCCTCCTCTTCATCGAGTGCCCCCACAGAGAGCCGCTTTCCCTGGGGGCACTCGTGCGGGCGCTCTCCCGCAGGTCTGGGGACCTGTGACGTGTCCCAGAAGATTGTAGGGAGGGAGGGGGGAGAGGTGGACTTACTTCCGGTGCCGCAGGGCCCCGGGAGGAAGTGGGAGAGGGTATCGGCTCCCCCCCAAAATAATGACATGCCAAATGCGGCATGTCGGAGGGTCACCATCACTTAAAGTGAAAGTTCCATTTTGGGGTAGAAAACCATGAGACTTTACAACTCCTTAAGACCCTTTCACACTGGGGCAGCGGGCCTGTTAGCGGTGAAGCGCCACGCTTTTCGGCTGCTGGGGGGGGGGGGGGCGCGCTTTTAACCCCCGCTAGTGGCCGAAGAAGGGGTTAATAGCGCCTGTGTTGCGGCGCTCTGGAAAGCGATTTTTAGGCGATTCGGAAGCGCTGCCCATTCATTCCAATGGGCAGGGGCGGTGGAGGAGCACTGTATTCAGGGCTCCTAAACCACCCCAAAGATGCTGCTTGCAGGACTTTTTTCCCGTCCCGCAAGCGCACCGCCCCAGTGTGAAAGCACTCGGGGCTTTCACACTGAGGAGGCATGAGAGGCAGTTTTCAGGCACTTTACAGGCGCTATTTTTCCGCTAAAACGTCCGAAAACCGCCTCAGTGTGAAAGGGGTCTTACAAATTTGATACTGCAGAGTGCCCCATTACCCCTCTAACCTGGGTGCTTCCATTATGCAAATACTGACTTTTGGAAAAGTCAACACCAAGGACCACCCATTGTGCACCTCAGAATGCAATGTGGGGCCTCAGCAATCTGCTGACATTTCTAAAACCATGAGGTTGTAAACTGCAGGCACCCCTTGGCTTGGTTTCATGGGGCTTCCATCACGTCCCACGTCATTGCATTTTCATGTTACCAGTCAATGCCCAGCGCTTCCTTATCTTCATTTCTTAGGGTTATTTTTGCCCATTGAGGGGGGGGGGGGGGTGACGGGTTTGCTTTGAGGCGGTGCAGTTTATTACCTTGTTCTTAAGCACTCAGCCCACAAAGGTGACATTAAAGTGCTGTTGCAATGATAATAAGCTGATGTCAGACACGGACGATGACAGGCGGATGACAGACGGATGACAATGCTGACGGCGGGCGAAGATGAGAACACGTAGATGGAGACGTTGACTTCATTAAGGCTGCAAAGCGATAACAGAGAGCGGTAGAAGGAATAAACTTATTAAGATTTCAGCTGCTCAGGGCTAATCAGGAGTGTGTTGACAACAAGCAAACATGACCGTCATCCTTGGCCCGGCGTTTTGTGTAATATGGCTGCCAATGACTGTAGGGGAGGAGGGGGGTGTTTTGGTATCGGCACACCTGCCTTGCGTTGATGTGTTTTATCCCTCAGGCGTTGAGATGCGAGCTTGCTTACGTGAGTGAGAAGAGGGTACAGTGCTTGCTTTGTCACCAACAACATGCCAGAGGTCCTGGACACAATGCGTGGCTTGTATTACCGTGGGATGGCTCAGAGGAGAGGGGGCGCTGCGTGTAGGGGTTAAAAGAGAACTGCGTTCAAGACTTTTACTATTTGTGTCTTTGTGGAACTGGAATGATCCAGGTGAACTTTCTGTAATAATCGGGGTATTGCATTTCAACCAAATTTCTGTTAATTAATTCAGGACTTCTCCAGAGCCTCTCCCATCCTCCGGAATGCTCTACCCCAACCTGTCCGACTTTCTCCTACCTTGTCCACTTTCAGACGATCCCTGAAAACTCATCTCTTCAGAGAAGCCTATCCGGCCCACACTTAGCAACTGTACATTTACTTTCTCCATCAGCTCATCCCCCCACAGTGATTACCTCTTGTATCTCTTGACCTTCCCTCTTAGATTGTAAGCTCTAAGGAGCAGGGCCCTCTGATTCCTACTCAGTGGCGGCTGGTGTTCAAAATTTTTGGGGGGGCACAAACAAACTGAAAAATTCTGAAAAAAATCCCATCAATTGCAGTCTCACTGTGCCATCAAACGCAGCCACTGTGCCCATCAATTGCCGTCACTGTGCCATCAAACGCAGCCACTGTGCCCATCAAACGCAGCCACTGTGCCCATCAAACGCAGCCACTGTGCCCATCAATTGCCGTCACTGTGCCATCAAACGCAGCCACTGTGCCCATCAAACGCATTCACTGTCCCCATCAAACGCAGCTACTGTGCCATATCAAATGCTGCCACTGTGCCCCATCAAATACAGCTACTGTGCCCATCTTATGCAGTCACTGTGCCCCATCAAATGCAGCCACGGCGCAGCATCGAATGCAGCCACTGTGCCCATCATATGCAGCCACTGTGCCCATCATATACAGCCACTGTGACATCATATGCAGCCACTGTGCCCATCATATACAGCCACTGTGACATCATATGCAGCCACTGTGCCCATCAAACGCAGCCTCACTGTGCCCCATCAAATGCAGCCTCACTGTGCCCCATCAAATACTGCCAGTGTGCCCCATGCCCACCGTCTGCAATTACCCTGTCTTGGTGGCGTGGGACAGCTCCTGAATAGGGGGTGGCAGCGACGGCCATAGATTGATTCATGCAACGCATGAATCTATCTATTGGTGCTAGAGGGGGTGGCAGGAGAGAGGGGGCGGCGCCCGTGCGCCCTTATGGACGCACCGCCACTGTTCCTACTGTATTAAAGTGTATTGTATTTGTACTGTCTACCCTCAAAATGTAAAGATCTGTGTAAACTGTTGGCGCTATATAAATCCTGTATTATAATAATAATAATAATAATTAAAAAGAAAAAACTAAAGCCCAACGCTAGGACTTTTTTTTTTATGGTATTGGGCCCCCAGGCATGCTAAAAATAAAAAGGCAGCTCAGGCTGCAATACTCACCCGTAATCTGGAGATGCCTCTGTTATACTTCTATTCCGCCACAAGATGTCTCCAGTCTTCTGGGTTGAATGAGGCTCAGCATACTATAGCCGTACTATGATTGAATGGATCCCCTATAGAACAGTGGTCATCAACTCCTGTCCTCAGGACCCACTAACAGGCCAGGTTTGCAAGATAACTGAAATACATGACAGGTGATATCATTTGCTGCTCAGTGATTGCAGTATTCTAGTCTACATCTCCCCCCAAGGTAATACATAAAACCTGGCCTGTTAGTGGGTCCTGAGGACAGGAGTTGATGACCACTGCCCTATAGGGAGCGTGACCACCACCCCCTTCATTTATAGTGCATCAGTAGGACTGGACTGTAGAAAAGGACCTATCATGACCAGCCTGGAGACACTTTATGGGAAGATTATTCTTGAAATGAATAATCTACCAACAGGATTTCTTTCATCCTGACTTCTTGGACAGAAGGTCTTTTGAGAACCTGCCTTGGACCTTGGTTGCATTTTGATCCTCATGTATTGAATGCCTGTTTGTAAAACAAAGACTGTATTCATGAAGCAAAAGACAAAGTAATCAAATAATACTGATCCTAAATCATGACATTTCCCTATTAGGAGCAATATATATATAATGTTAAACTAGATCTAAATCCAATCACTAAAATGCCATGATCACTTTAACATGTTTTAAAAATTATTCATCTTTTTATATCTGCAGCTTTCACTAAAATAATTCCCGGTGATCCTGACATGAAGGTCCAGGTTCAAGAACTTTCTGTTATAGGGTGACAACTATCTAGCAAATGTGCTCTTGTGTTGTCACCCATGCACCCCTGAAGGAGACTCAGCTATGTGGACACACATTGTGCAGACATGGTCTATAGCAGTCTCCAAATGGTGGCCCACGGGCCGCATGAGGCCCTTTGCTTGCCTTTATCTGGCCCCTCCTCCCACTGGTAGAAATGATGGGGTACTATTCCTCTCGCTAATACCAACAATGGGGCACTATTCCTCCCACCGTTACTAATGATGGGGCACCGTTCCTCCCATTAATACCAATGATGGGGCACTATTCCTCTAACTGATACCAATGATGGGACACCATTCCTCCCAATAATACCAATGATGGGGCACTATTCCTCCAACTGATATCAGTGTGGGGGGCACTATTCTTCCCAGTTAGTGGCGGAGCACTATGCCTTCCACTGATACCAATGATGGGGCACTATTCCTCCCACTGATACCAATGATGGGGCACTATTCCTCCCACTGATACCAATGATGGGGCACTATTCCTCCCACTGATACCAATGATGGGGCGCCATTCCTCCCACTGATACCAATGATGGGGCACTATTCCTCCCACTGATACAAATGATGGGGCACTATTCCTCCCACTGATACCAATGATGGGGCACTATTCCTCCCACTGATACCAATGATGGGGCGCCATTCCTCCCACTGATACCAATGATGAGGCACTATTCCTCCCACTGATAGCAATGATGGGGCACTATTCTTCCCACTAATACCAATGATGAGGCGCTATTCCTCCCACTGATATAAATGATGGGGCACTATTCCTCCCACTGATATAAATGATGGGGCACTATTCCTCCCACTGATACAAATGATGGGGCACTATTCCTCCCACTGATATAAATGATGGGGCACTATTCCTCCCAGTGATACAAATGATGGGGCACTATTCCTCCCACTGATACAAATGATGGGGCGCTATTCCTCCCACTGATATAAATGATGGGGCACTATTCCTCCCACTGATACAAATGATGGGGCACTATTCCTCCAACTGATACAAATTATGGGGCACTATTCCTCCAACTGATACAAATTATGGGGCACTATTCCTCCCACTGATACAAATGATGGGGCACTATTCCTCCCACTGATACAAATGATGGGGCACTATTCCTCCCACTGATACCAATGATGGGGCACTATTCCTCCCACTGATACCAATGATGGGGCGCCATTCCTCCCACTGATACCAATGATGAGGCACTATTCCTCCCACTGATAGCAATGATGGGGCACTATTCTTCCCACTAATACCAATGATGAGGCGCTATTCCTCCCACTGATATAAATGATGGGGCACTATTCCTCCCACTGATATAAATGATGGGGCACTATTCCTCCCACTGATACAAATGATGGGGCACTATTCCTCCCACTGATATAAATGATGGGGCACTATTCCTCCCAGTGATACAAATGATGGGGCACTATTCCTCCCACTGATACAAATGATGGGGCGCTATTCCTCCCACTGATATAAATGATGGGGCACTATTCCTCCCACTGATACAAATGATGGGGCACTATTCCTCCAACTGATACAAATTATGGGGCACTATTCCTCCAACTGATACAAATTATGGGGCACTATTCCTCCCACTGATACAAATGATGGGGCACTATTCCTCCCACTGATACAAATGATGAGGCACTATTCCTCCCACTGATATAAATGATGGGGCATCATTCCTCCCACTGATACCAGTGATGGGGCACTATTCCATTCAACTAATACTAATGATGAGCCACTCATCATTGGTGAATGAAGACAGGAAATAGCTTAAATAATCAAGTGGGGGGGGAGGGGGATCAGCAGCGCTGAAATGTAAAAAAAGAAAAAAAAAAGTGAAATCGAGTATTTTCCTGTAAAAAAAATAATAAAATAGTATTAAACTCTCTTTTTGTTTTACACAGAGTTTTATTAAACTTTCCAAATGACAAAGAAGAAATATGAGATACATTGTAGGTTCAAAACTACAGAGCGTGTTACACTAAAGGAGTGAAGCTCTGTAGTATTAGAGGTAAAGGTATGAGGGCTGTGTAGACTGTATTACATGTCTGGGTATAGAGGCCTGGGATTGGTAAGCCCATGAGAAGTCCTCAGTCTGTCAGTCGATATATGGCAATCTGAGACAGAAGGAAGAGAGCTCAGAAGATATTTATATCCCGCGTGGCCCATCAGTGGCGGTGGTTCCTCTTGGTCACCATTAGTGGTTACAGGTAGAGGATGGAGCGGTCGATGTTCAGGTGATCATGGCCTCCAAACCCCGCGGTATGTAGCAGGAGTGTCAATGAGAATGGAGGTCCATTTTTCACGTGTCATGGTCCCCAGGAGGCGTTGTTTGACCTCATCAAAGGAGATCAATGGTCTTCTCCAGGCCTTGGCCAGGGTTTGCTCTCTTTTCGCTCTTTACTCTCCTTTTCTTGTCTCCTTTCTTTTTGTATTGTAAAACACAAAGGAAACATAAAGGCAACCTAAAGCATACATCATTTTTGGAGGCTATATCCCATTCTCTTACTTTTGATGTCACTCGGTCAATATTCGAAAATGCTTCCACCATTGAGCTTCATGTTGGTGAAGGACCGGGAGCAGAGGTCACATGACGGCACGCATCACTGCGATTGGCCCCTCAGCTCACTGAGAAAATCTCAGGCCCATCAACGTCAACTTTACGGCTGGTCCCTTTGCCTTTGACTAACCGCTCTATGTGCTTAGGTCTTTTTAAAGTGGAACCTCACCCTCTCAATCAACATGGACTATATTTAATCCTTATGCTGCTAGCATTAGTCAATACATAGGAAGGTATATTATATTTACTTGTTTTAAACTTTTTTTTTTTACATTTCTTCAGTTGCTTCCTGATGTCATACATCCCAGGAGTCTTCAGAAGGGGAGGATTCTCAGCTAAGCCAATGCCTGAGCTAAGGGCAGATGGATTCCAAAAAGTAAATGCTACATGAATAGGGTTGCCACCTGTTCGGGATTCACCCGGACGGTTCGGGTTTGGAATCATGCGTCCGGGTTTCAAACTGTCTGAGACCCGGACACATTATTCAGACCGGACTAAGTCTCCCCCCTCCCCCCTTCTCTCTCCTGCCTCTAAGTGACTACGCTAAGTTAAATCAGGGTTCTCAGAGCACCCCTTACATCAGAGCTCCCCTTTACACCAGAGGCCACAGTGCTCCCCTTTACATCAGAGTCCTTTTCGTATATCAGAACATTCCTTATGTTAGAGTCCCCAGAGTTCTCCCTTACATCAGAGTCTGCAGAGTCCCCCCTTACAGTGAAAAGAAACTCTGCGAGTTCAGATGTAAAAGGGGAACTCTGTGGACTTTGATGTAAAAGGGGAACTCTGTGGACTCTGATGTAAAGGGGGAACTCTGCGGACTCTGATGTAAAGGGGGAACTCTGTGGACTCTGATGTAAAAGGGGAACTCTGTGGACTCTGATGTAAAAGGGGAACTCTGTGGACTCTGATGTAAAAGGGGAACTCTGTGGACTCTGATGTAAAAGGGGAACTCTGTGGACTCTGATGTAAAAGGGGAACTCTGTGGACTTTGATGTAAAAGGGGAACTCTGTGGACTCTGATGTAAAAGGGGAACTCTGTGGACTCTGATGTAAAAGGGGAACTCTGTGGACTCTGATGTAAAAGGGGAACTCTGTGGACTCTGATGTAAAGGGGGAACTCTGTGATTAACTTCATATGATTAGAAATGTTATTTAATAGCAACATCTATGCATTGATTATCTATGCATACTATGAAAAAGAAAATCGCTGTGCGATGCCAAAGTGTTCGGGTTTGATTTGAAGAAAAGGTGGCAACCCTATACATGAGTCATCTGCCCTTACTTAAGATGGCCACTGCCAGAATTACCAGAGGGTGTTTTTCAAAAATGAATTCTCAGCAAAATAATGCATGTAGACCTGGATGGATGGGGTGAGTTTGATTTGAATATTAACATTGAATTAAATAGCATTGTTGGTATGTCGTGCTCAGATGCAGTGCAGTTCCACTTGAAAATGTCCTGGTCACGTCATCTGTCACCTGCCCAATGCTTGTTAGCCCCCTTGTGAGACCAATACATTTTAATGAAAAATATAAATAAATAGTAATAAAATAAATAAAAATAATTTAAAAAATTTAAAAGCCCCCCTCCCCCAAACACATACATACAAATGCAATCATGGGGTATGAGGTATCATCACGTATGTCCAAGAGAGAATGATAATTCTAGGGCCATAATTCACAGTTACCTTCACAATGATAACCTTTAAAGGCTCACCTTAAAGTATTATCTATGAAAAATTTTAGGTAATGCCAGTTTTTGCCATTATTACGGGTGCATGCAATTTTAAGTCTTGGCATGTTTGGTATCTATTTACTCAATGCAACCCCATCTTTTATATTTTACCAAAAAAAAAACTGGGTATAATTTTATGTGTGTGTGCACTAAAATTGATTTTATTGTATTTTTTCCTGAAAATATGCATTTAATAAACAGCTACACAAATATTGTGCATCATAAACATTTGCAATTGCCGCCATTTTATTCTCCGGAGACTCTGCTTTTAGAAAATGTATACTGTTTGGGGGGTTTCTAAGTACTTTTCTAGCAAAGAAAAATGCTGATTTTTTTTACATGTGTATGGAAAATGTAAACAATTGCCCCGGACGCAAAGTGGTTTATCTGCGCATGCGCACTCCAGCCCTGAACTGAAGTGCGTACACCCAAATGCATCATGCAATGGTTACAAGGCGACCCCCGTTTTCCAGTATGATAGCAACAAGGAGCATGCATACCAGTGGCGGCCCGTCAATTAGGGGCGCCCCCCTCTCTCCACGCCACCCCCCTATATCAGTGATGGCGAACCTTGGCACCCCAGATGTTTTGGAACTACATTTCCCATGATGCTCAACTACACTGCAGAGTGCATGAGCATCATGGAAAATGTAGTTCCAAAATATCTGGGGTGCCAAGGTTCGCCATCACTGCCCTATATGAATAATGGATAGATTCATGCATGGCCTCAGCGGCCACCCCCTATTCAGGCGTCTGGCCCCTTTCAGGACGCCGGGTGCCTGAATTAAAGCGGCAGGGGTGTTTTTTTGAAGCACCTGATTAGAGCCATAGGCTGTAATAGGCTTCAAAATAGGGTGGGCTCGGAGTGCAGATCATTGCGCTACGAGCTCACCCAGGTGTTACAGCAGCGAATGAATATTCACTGTTCTAACACTGATCCTCAATCTGGCCAATCAGAAGCAGGTCTGAGACCCGTTTTCCGATTGGCCCGAAAAGAGAAGAGTCCCAATCGGCCACCGAGGAGGAGGGAGGAAACGGAAGCCGCCGATGCCAGTGGAAAGCAGGGGAAGGGAGAGCCGCTGAGGAGCAAGGAAAGCCGCCGCATAGATGGGGTAAGTGCACCTGACCCGCCCGCCAACCCACTGACCGACTGTTTGCCGCCCCCCATAAAAAAATGACCACTGGCCGCCCCTGATATATACCCGTCACAGGCCGGAGGGCGCTTGCAAAGGGTGGCTCCATGGGAATCCGCAAAGCTGCGGAGTCGCCCTTTAGATGGACCTGCAGAAGGGGGAAACCCCCCAAGACAGAAAGCAAACGTAATAAGTCCTGTAGTATGCTGCATGTTTTAAATTGTTTGGCAAACTAAATGTCATCCAGTTAGGGTTTAAATATAGGAGTTATTTTATTTACCAGATCTATACATCTAACCCCAAAGGGAGACAGGTGCGGGGGGACAGAGGACTGCTGTGTCTGCCAGTCAGGGACATTTGGAGGCTCTGTACAGTATTAGACTGTAAGCTCTTGTGTTGGTGATGAAAACGCCCCTCGCTGTATAGAGAAGTTACAGAATATGACAGCAGCTGCTAATTCGCTCAGACAAAATCTATCTCCCCTTATGACAGGACAGCTGCACCAGCCAAGATGTCCCGAGAGACAAGGGGGCAGCAGATGGCACATCACCACGACGGGGCAGCAGGCATGCTCCAGCCCTGACTCACCGTCTATATACGGGGGGGGGGGGGGGGGGATCGTGAGCTGTGTGTGACTTTATTCAGCAGGGAGAACGATTGTAAGCTGTGTGACTGCAATATTAAACGAATGGGACTATGTCACTACATTACAACGCTGCTGTGCAATCCTCCTGAGATGACCCATTGCTGACACATATTGCTGTCACCCCTGGCTGCTCTATATCTGAGTTCACTATAACCCCACCAGAGGTGTAATCATAGCCAGGGCAGGCCAAGTGGCTGCTTTTGGGGCCTGGGAGAGGAGGGGGGGGGGGGGGCTATTAGGGAAGCTCTGAAAGTGTTACTAAACCCAGCACCCTGCATTCACTATATCTGGTCTCCCACAGTACACAGAACATGGAAATGCAATTATTTTAGTAAATATAAACTGCTAAATACCTTTTACCATCAGCAGAATATAGCAGTCTTGTGACTTCTATCCGTGTCTGATTAAAGCTTGTAGGAGGAGTTTTCATTCTCCTCTGACTGTCCTATGAGGCTGCATGACCCCTGACCCTCTGTCTGGGCAGTGCTGATTGGCCCTGTGCTGATCACATGCACCCTCCCATATAAAAAAAAAAAAAAAAAGCTCTCTAGCAATACACACCAAACTGAGCATGTGCAGCCTGTCCCCTGGCTCTGTATTATCAGGAAATATATTGGGGACAGTGGAAGGAGGAGAGGATCAGAGAAGACAGGATCAAACAGCCGATTTACACAATTCACAGGATTAACCCCTTAGGTTCCACAGTGAGTATAGCAAGCATGCTTTACTGCATATACAGACTGATTTTACAGTTGTGGGTTTAGTAACACTTTAAAGAAAACTCTGAAGCTTTCAGAATAGAAAAGCTGAAGCCAGACCTCACAGACCCCTCTCTGTTCACTTGCTCAGCTTTATTAGCAGTGTAGATTTACTGCCCTCGGAACTTCTACTACAAACTGAGACTGTGGCGGATGTTGCTAAAAAAATTTTTGGGGGGGGGGTTGCGGCACAAACTAACACCAATACCCCCGTGCGCGGAAGACGGACGGCGGCCTTCACCACCCCATCACCCATCACCACCTCCCCTCCCCTGCGGGAGACAGACGACAGCGCTCACCCGGCACAACCAACCCCCCCACGGGAGACAGATGGTGGATGTATTTCCTTATGGAGGCAGGGGGAAGGAAGAGCCGGGGCCGCTCCGGCACCCCGCATGTAGATTAGGGGGCCGGACGCATGGATGGGGGGTGACGCCCCTGAGCCCCTTATGGACGGGCTGCCACTGGACTGAGATGAACACTGTGTGCCTCATGCAGTCACAAATCCTAGAGTTTTCCCTCAGCTAAAACCTGATAGGACAGCTGTGTTTTATAGTTCTACATAAAAAAGTTTAAAGAAGTTTGCATTAGAGCTATAGAATAACTGCATGCAAGAACATTTTATAATTTTTATGCACACTACGGGTCCCTTGTAGTGCACTGACTATACTTTCCTGCTGCCCTCCCTTCTTACATTGGTTACATCAATTTGCTAATTCCCTCTAGCGATCAATAAAATTGTAACATTGTATCTCTTATTATTACTGCTGAAGGACCATTGTTAACTGTGTTGCTACTCTGCTACAGGAGGAACCGTATCGTATCTACAGGCTCTTTTTGTTCCATCTTCACAACTATTCCACCTCGGCCGTACAAGCCATACATTTTGGGGGGCCCCTGTTTTGGGATCTTTGCTGTCTACACCCCTAGGCATTACCCCATACTGCAGACCATCTCATAGATCTTTCTACATTTTGACTTTCTAGCGTTGAATGAATAGCGGGCAAAATAAGTATTGAACACGTCACCATTTTTTTAGGTAAGTATATTTCTAAAGGGGCTATTAACATGAAATGTTCACCACATGTTGGTAACAACCCATGCAATCCATACATACAAAGACTCCAAAACAAATAGGTTCAGAAATAAAGTTATGTGTAATAATGTTTTCTCACCAGTAAACATTTCAATGAAAAAAAAAAGAAAAAATTGTGGTTGAAATTGCCAGAAAGTGTATGGTCAGTTTTGGTTTGAGTTTGACCTGCCTGCTGTAGACAAAGCCATGGAAGATCTGTCATTAGGTGAAATCTGAAAATATGAATATAGATGGCCGTTCTCTCACTTCTCATACTCATTGAGTGATGACCCCTTTGCAGCACCTACAGACATAAAAGAGTATTCACAAGATCCAACCAGATACAGCCAGATCCAGTAATCATCTTATATCTGTACGGCATTCCCTGGTCCAGCATTGCAAAGGACAAGGCTATTATTATTAATATTATCATCAGAGCCATGCTGGAGGACCATTTTTGCCACTTCTTCCCCTTGTTGGTTGGTGACTGGGCCACTCAGTGCCATTGGTCATTATGGTGCAAACTGCTGTGCCACCTACACATGTATTGAGGATACAGTGTCCAGTATTGAGACTCATGAACATACAATGAGGATAGAGTATTCAGTGTTGAGACTCAATAACATACATTGAGGACGTAGTGTCCAGTATTAAGACCCATGAACATACATTGAGGATGGAGTGTCCAGTATTAAGATTTAGGAACATACATTGAGGATGGTGTGTCCAGTATTAAGACTCAGGAACATGCATTGAGGATGGAGTGTCCAGTATTAAGACTCAGGAACATGCATTGAGGATGGAGTGTCCAGTATTAAGACTCAGGAACATGCATTGAGGATGGAGTGTCCAGTATTAGGATTTAGGAACATACATTGAGGATGGTGTGTCCAGTATTAAGACTCAGGAACATGCATTGAGGATGGTGTGTCCAGTATTAAGACTCAGGAACATGCATTGAGGATGGTGTGTCCAGTATTAAGACTCAGGAACATGCATTGAGGATGGAGTGTCCAGTATTAGGATTTAGGAACATACATTGAGGATGGTGTGTCCAGTATTAAGACTTAGGATCAGGAACATACATTGAGGATGGAGTGTCCAGTATTGTGACTCATGAACATAAACTGAGGATGGAGTGTCTGGTATTGAGACTCATGAACATGCATTGAGGACAGAATGTCCAGTTTTGATACTCATGAACATAAACTGAGGACAGAGTGTCCAGTATTGAGACCCATAAACATGTATTGAGGACAGAGTGTTCTGTATTGAGACTTATGAACCTGCATTGAAGATAGAATGTCCAGTATCGAGACTCATGAACATTCATGCATTAAGGATGGAGTGTCCAGTATTGAGACTCATAAACATGCACTGAGTATGGAGTTTCCAGCATTGAGACTCATGAACATGCATTGAGGACAGATTATCCTGTATTGAGACTCATGTACACTTACTGAGGATGGAGTATCCAGTATTGAGACTATGGTTGCCACCTCATCCCTTTAAACCCCAAACACATATTAATTACACAGGTTCTGTGGCTGATTAAGGTGGTAATTAAACTCACTTGTGCCTTATCTGCATTTTATTAGCCTCAGAACCTGTGTAATTCAAAGGTGTTCGGGTTTAAAGGTATGAGGTGACAACGCTAATTGAGACTCATGAACATGCATTGAGGATGAAGTTTCCCAGTACTGAGACTCATGAACATGCAGAGAGGGTGGAGTGTCAAGTATTGAGACTTATGAGCATGCATTGAGGATAGAGTGCCCAGTATTGAGACTCATGAGCATGCATTGAGGATTGAGTGTGAAAGTATTGAGACTCATGAACATATATTGAGAATGAAGTGTCCAATTAATGAGACTCATGAACGTGCATTGAGGATGAAGTGTCCAAGTAATGAGACTCATGAACATGCATTGAGGGTGAAGTGTCCAAGTAATGAGACTCATGAACGTGTATTGAGGATGAAGTGTTCAAGTATTGAGACTCATGAACATATATTGAGGATAAAGTGTCCAAGTAATGAGACTCATGAACATGCATTGAGGGTGAAGTGTCCAGCCCCCCCCCCCCCCCCCATGGTGCCTCCATGAATGCTGCCTGAGGTGGCCACCTCAGCTGGCCTAATGAATGGCACAGCCTTGGTTATTATACGGGATTTTTAAAGCACCAACAGTCTTCACAGCACTTTACAAAATAAAGAGAGACAGTATAGTTATGATGGGTTGGGCGATAAAGAAAAGGAGGTTTTTGGGAGGAGCAGAGAGAATGGTTTGGGTAATAATTTGAGATAGGGGTGATGATGTAGCTCGGGTAGAGTTGTAGACAGCTCTGTATGTTGTTATCAGTATTCTGAACCTAATTCATTGGGCAATCAGAAGCCAGTGGAGGGACTGGCAGAGAGGGGTGGTGAACCCTGACCAGTTGGTAAGGTTGATGAGCCTGGCAGTGGCAATAATGATAGACAGAATTGGGGGATAGTCTGTGTAGCAGTAGGCCCACAAGATGGCACCAACAGTTGGGATGGAGTTTCCAAGTCAATGGCAAGACCCTTCTGGTGTTCTTCCCTCTCTTGTTTATAAGTCATACATGTACATTCACCAGATGAGAACACGTCTGTTTGTAGGACAATCTTTCATAAGAAAAGATCATTTGGTGGCCAGACATATGACCAGCCACCTTGCAGGGTCTGTAGCTACCTTTTATAGGATCTTCCATCGCTCAGCACAGGATTACGGCCTCTCTCCTTCACCATGATGCCATCACAGTGCCCTTAGGGTACAGGTGTTCCTTCCATGAACAATGCCTGCTGTTTGTAGTACAATCACCTCAGATGAATACACACCCTGCAAAGCTTGGCAACAGTATTTTTAATATCCTTTTCAGAAATAAAATTCTGGGCAACCAACAAGCACACGTGTGTCTTTATTTCAGTGTGAGCCCAGTGTGGGAATGTGTAGAGTCAAGGAATTCTGTGTTACTGCTGATCGGTACATATTTTACAGAGGACCAATCACGCCTGTTTTTTTTTTTTTTTTTAAGGGGACCTTTTCTGTTACCTGACAAGTCTGCATGAAGAAATTCCTGACACGTCACCATATCCAGAAACAATAACATTTTTATTTAAAGCTCCACCTTTTATCACTAAATTATTTGTTCTGGTTCAAATGCGATTCGTGCATTTACATATAGTCTGTCTGGACAGTTATCTGCTGACTTGGCACCATCCACACTGTCGGATGTTTTGCATGCAATTACTACCAGGGGCTATAGCCGCTAGCAGTGATCATTGAGTTCTGCCAGCAGGGAAGGCTCCCTGCCAGGAGAACACAATAGCGCTGCTGGAGGGATTCCCCCATCAGCACTGACTGTGTTGATTCTGGAATCAAGCGATTTTCTTTCCTGCAACCTGCAATCCCGCAGGAAAGAAAATTACACATCTATGGCTTGCTTAAAAGAGAAGTTCAGGATTTTTTTTTTCTAAGGAATCATACTTACCTAGGTGGATGCAGCATTTCTCTGATGCTGCATCTGTCCCCTGCCAGCTCGAAAACTGGGAACCGAGCGATCAAACACCGTTGATCGCTTGGTTCTCAGAGCTCCATGAGCAGAGAGCCAGTGACTGTTATGCCCCGTACACACGGTTGGACATTGATTGGACATTCCGACAAAATCCTAGGATTTTATCCGACGGATGTTGGCTCAAACTTGTCTTGCATACACACGGTCACACAAAGTTGTCGGAAAATCCGATCGTTCTGAACGCGGTGACGTAAAACACGTACGTCGGGACTATAAATGGGGCAGTAGCCAATAGCTTTTATCTCTTTATTTATTCTGAGCATGCATGGCACTTTGTGCGTCGGATTTGTGTACACACGATCGGAAATTCCGACAACGGATTTTGTTGTTGGAAAATTTTATAGCCTGCTCTCAAACTTTGTGTGTCGGAAAATCCGATGGAAAATGTGTGATGGAGCCTACACACGGTCGGAATTTCCGACAACAAGGTCCTATCACACATTTTCCGTCAGAAAATCCGACCGTGTGTACGGGGCATTAGACCAGCTCTCTGCTTCCCCCTGCACTCACTGGAGCGTTCCGCTGCGGAGGGGGCGGGAGCAGCTGACCCAGGCTCTCAGCTGCCAGTCATAGGTGTGCACAGTGGGTGTGCCTGGGCACGCCCTAACCACTGCATGCGGTGCTGATTCCCCCCCCATAATGTGCCCCCCTGCATCGCTGCTGGCTTCCCTCCTCCCCTCTCTCCCCGGCTCCTGTTTGGAATGTTTCAGAATGGAGAGTGGGGGAAGGGGCTAGTAATTCTGTAGTTCACCGGCCCCTTCCTTTTCTAAATGAACACACTCACTGTGCTCATTCATAACTGAAGCATAGTAAACTGTGTTGAACGGCAAGTCGCTCAGCACAGAGCACTATTGAGTTCATTCACTGTCTAGTGCAGCTGAGGCTGCAGAGAAAGGCACTCACCTATGGTGCCAGTCCAGGGTCCTGGGCAGACCCCCCGACCACATGATCACAATCTTTCCACAGCCTGGACCGGCTCTGTGACACCAGCTGACCGCAGGCTTCAGCCCGCTGTCTGCTGAAAATGGGAAACAGGAGTACAGAACCTTAGAACCTGTTATCCTTAGGAGAAGTACAGCCAAATGGCATTAACGGCTTATGTGATTTGGAATCCCTCTAAGTGTAGTATTAAATCAGTGTCATTAATTGCATCAAAACGCTAACATGTTTCGGCAAAAGCCTTCCTCATAGATGCTATGAGGAAGGCTTTTGCCGAAACATGTTAGCGTTTTGATGCAATTAATTTCGCACTGCTGTCTGTGCTCAATAAAGAATTAAGAAGAAGCAGTCGAGTTGCCGGCATTTTTTTTGCAATTTTGATGTATGGGACACAATGGCCTGAGCACCGTTATTTAGCTCATCATCCTATAAACATGCGGTAGAGCTTGGGTGAGTTTTTGTCTATAATGCTCGTCATAAGTATGTGGTCAGCTCAGGACTACTTCCTGGTTTTCCTGAATGTGCAGCTATTCAGCACAACATCACACCGGAACCTCTGCCAGCTACCCGGATCGTGCGAGGAGCCTGTGGGATGCAGACTGCCAGAACTACATACTTATGATGAGCATTACTCCCGCTTATATCTTGTAAGTGTTTTTAATCTTGTGCAATAAATAAATTTTTTTTAATACTACACTTAGAGGCGCCCCTCCCCCTTGTTTCTTTACCTGAGTAGAAGTAGGGGAGGCTAAATGGCGCTGCCAATAATATAAAAAATGTGTGTATTGCCACAATAGTGACAAATGAAAATCTTAATACCTGCTCATTAATATGAACCATCATAAAAAATTCATCAAGTGTAATATAAAGTGTTGAATAAAAAATGCAATTCTGCTCATTAATGCAAAAAGTACGAAGTGATTATAAACCGATAAGGTCAGAAGGTGATACACATACAGTCAGGTCCGTAAATATTGGGACATCGACAGATTTCTAATCTTTTTGGCTCTATACACCACCACAATGGATTTGAACTGAAACATACAAGATGTGCTTTAACTGCAGACTTTCAGCTTTAATTTGAGGGTATTTACATCCAAATCAGGTGAACGGTGTAGGAATTACAACAGTTTGTATATGTGCCTCCCACTTTTTAAGGGACCAAAAGTAATGGGACAGATTTACAATCATCCATCAAACTTTCACTTTTTAATACTTGGTTGCAAATCCTTTGCAGTCAATTACAGCCTGAAGTCTGGAACGCATAGCTATCACCAGACGCTGGGTTTCATCCCTGGTGATGCTCTGCCAGGCCTCTACTGTAACTGTCTTCAGTTCCTGCTTGTTCTTGGGGCATTTTCCCTTCAGTTTTGTCTTCAGCAAGTGAAATGCATGCTCAATCGGATTCAGGTCAGGTGATTGACTTGGCCATTGTATAACATTCCACTTCTTTCCCTTAAAAGACTCTTTGGTTGCTTTCGCAGTATGCTTCGGGTCATTGTCCATTATGCACTGTGAAGCGCCGTCCAATGAGTTCTGAAGCATTTTGCTGAATATGAGCAGATAATATTGCCCGAAACACTTCAGAATTCATCCTGCTGCTTTTGTCAGCAGTCACATCATCAATAAATACAAGAGAACTGGTTCCATTGGCAGCCATACATGCCCACGCCATGACACTACCACCGCCATGCTTCACTGATGAGGTGGTATGCTTTGGATCATGAGCAGTTCCTTTATTTCTCCATACTCTTCTCTTCCCATCACTCCGGTACAAGTTGATCTTGGTCTCATCTGTCCATAGGATGTTGTTCCAGAACTGTGAAGGCTTTTTTAGATGTTGTTTGGCAAACTGTAATCTGGCCTTCCTGTTTTTGAGGCTCACCAATGGTTTACATCTTGTGGTGAACCCTCTGTATTCACTCTGGTGAAGTCTTCTCTTGATTGATGACTTTGACACACATACACCTACCTCCTGGAGAGTGTTCTTGATCTGGCCAACTGTTGTGAAGGGTGTTTTCTTCACCAGGGAAAGAATTCTTCGGTCATCCACCACAGTTGTTTTCCGTGGTCTTCCTGGTCTTTTGGTGTTGCTGAGCTCACCGGTGCATTCTTTCTTTTTAAGGATGTTCCAAACAGTTGATTTGGCCACACCTAATGTTTTTGCTATCTCTCTGATGGGTTTGTTTTGTTTTTTCAGCATAATGATGGCTTGTTTCACTGATAGTGACAGTTCTTTGTATCTCTTATTGAGAGTTGACAGCAACAGATTCCAAATGCAAAGAGCACACTTGAAATGAACTCTGGACCTTTTATCTGCTCCTTGTAAATGGGATAATGAGGGAATAACACACACCTGGCCATGGAACAGCTGAGCAGCCAATTGTCCCATTACTTTTGGTCCCTTAAAAAGTGGGAGGCACATATACAAACTGTTGTAATTCCTACACCGTTCACCTGATTTGGATGTAAATACCCTCAAATTAAAGCTGAAAGTCTGCAGTTAAAGCACATCTTGTTTGTTTAATTTCAAATCCATTGTGGTGGTGTATAGAGCCAAAAAGATTAGAATTGTGTCGATGTCCCAATATTTATGGACCTGACTGTATATAAAGTGCTAGTGCGAATGTTCATAGTCGAAGTAACCGCAGCAGGAAATGACAGAAATAGTGTCCTTATATTGTGATCTTCCAAAGTGACTGGTGCATAAATCAATCGCAACTTCTGTGCAATAAAGTGAATTCTACTCGTGCTCCCCTCTCAGTTCCACACTCACTGGAAAGCAGTACCCGTGCAGGGGTAAATCACATCTAGGCAGAGTCATCTCAATTGTTTTAGTTTTAGTCGTATTTTAGTCGACTAAAATAGTATTAATTTAGTCGACTAAAATGTTTTAGTAGTTTTTGTCGACGAAATTAACACTGCCTATGACCGCGGTCCACATTCAGAAAGGGTCTTGTGCGTGTAGGGTCAGATTCAATTGCGAATTCAGACCTGATTCACACCTGAACCAGTGACCAGGAACGCACCGGACCCCAGGCACAAAACTGTGATCACACATATGTGACCCCGGCCTGACTGTCCTATGAGGCTGTATGACCCTTGACCCTCTGACTGGAGAATCCTGATTGGCCCTGTGCTGATCACATGCACCCTCCCCAAAAAAAAACAAAAAAAACACACACTCACACACACCAAACTGAGCATGTGCAGAGTGCCCCCAAGGCTCTGTACTATAAGGAGATGGTTTGGGGACGGTGGAAGAAGGTAAGGATCAGAGAAGACAAGATCAAACAACCTTTTTACACAATGCAGAGGATTAACCCCCTAGGTTCTACAGTGAGTAAAAGAAGCACATAGTTGCCAACAGTCCCGATTTTCCCGGGACAATCACGCTTTTGGGACCCTCGCCCCGATCGGAGGCCGTCCTGGCTCCAACAAAATGGGCGCCGCCGCGAGAGCTTTCCCCTTGTGTTCAGCTACATCTCCTCTTGTTCCTTGTGTTCGGTGGGGAGGGGTGGGGCCGATCCATGCAGCCAATGAATCGGCTTCTCTTTTCACAATTCTCCAGCCGGGGTTAGCTGCACGGATCGGCCCCTCCCCTCTCCGCTGAACACGAGGAACGAGAGGAGATGTAGCTAGACTGCAGCCAACACTCCGTCTGCAGCCAACACTGTGCTGGGGGCACTGATTTAAGAGGCACTCCGCTGGGGGCACCTGATGTAAGAGGCACTCCGCTGGGAACACTGACCGCTGGGGACACCTGATGTAAGAGGCACTCCGCTGGGGACACCTAATATAAGAAGCACTCTGCTGGGGACACCTGATGTAAGAGGTACTGTACTGGGGACACCTGATGTAGGAGGCACTCCGCTGGGGACACCTGATGTAAGAGGCACTCCACTGGGGATACCTGATGCAAGGAGAGACTCTGCTGGGAATGCCTGATGGAGGGAGGCACTCCGCTGGGGACACCTGATGTAAGGAGGAACTCTGCTGGGAATGTGTGATGGAAGGAGGGACTCCACTGGGGACACCTGATGGCATCTGGTGGCAGGGGACACACTCAGGGCTCCCACTGAGTTCAACTCACCATAATGTAGAATATTTCATTTTATATGACAATGTAATAATAATAATAATAATAATGCGCTTCAATCACCCACACACCATAACAACCATGGTGCCGGGATAATTGAAGCGCTAACACCAGGTGTTTGGAGTATCTTTATCTGCTGATTGTTAAACTTTATGGAATACACATATTTCTATTGTAGTGTAGGATCTGGGCCTGCTGTCCCTCCATCCCTCTTTCTTTCCTTCCTTCTCTCTCCTTCCCTCCCTCCCTATTTCTTTATATCTCCCTCCATCCCTCATTCATCTCAGACTCGGACCACACTTCCTTTGAGCCACACCCCTTTAAGCCACGCCCACTATTCCGTTGAAACCACGGCGCATTTTTCTTCCCCCTCTACACCACACCTTAAAACGCGTGCCCCGCCCCTAATTATAATAAGACTCCGCCCACAGACAAAAAAGTGTCCCTATAATTTTTTTTACAATGTTGGCAACTATGCAAGCATGCTTTACTGCTTATACAGACTGATTTTACTGTTGTGGGTTTTGTAACACTTTAGGCCAGTTTTACATAGCCTTCGGCTTGTACAAGAGCAGTGTGTACACATAGCTTTGACAAATCATTTGCAGAGATTTCAGCAAGCTCTGTTGAAGCATTTAAAGTATCATTTAGCTCCTGTTTGTAAATGTTCAGCACAAATCCTAATGGGAGTGTTGATTGTCATGTTAAGCCCTTCATGCTGACATTCAATCACTGTATGGCTGGCTTAACCGCTTCAGCCCCGGAAGGATTTACCCCCTTCCTGACCAGGCCGTTTTTTTGCAATACAGCACTGCGTCGATTTAACTGACAATTGCGCGGCCGTGCGACGTTGTACCCAAACAAAATTGACGTCCTTTTTTTTACCACAAATAGAGCTTTCTTTTGGTTGTATTTAATCACCTCTGCGGTTTTTATTTTTATTTAAACATTTTTTGGAAAAAACACAATATTTTTTACTTTTTGTTATAATAAATATCCCAAAAAAAAATTTTTCTTCATCAGTTTAGGCCAATATATATTCTTCTACATATTTTCGGTAAAAGAAAAAAAAATGCAATAAGCGTATATATTGATTGGTTTGCACAAAATTTACAGCGTTTTCAAAATAGGCGATAGATTTATGGCATCTTTATTATAATTTTTTTTTTTTTACTAGTAATAGCGGTGATCAGCAATTTTTAGCAGGACTGCGACATTGCGGCGGACAGATCGGACACTTCTGACACGTTTTTGGGACCATTGACATTTATACAGCGATCAGAGCTAAAAATAGCCACCGATTACTGTACAAATGTCACTGGCAGGGAAGGGGTTAACACTAGGGGGCGATCAAGGGGTTAAATGTGTTCCCTAGGTAGTGTGTCTAACTGTGGGAGGGAGGGGACTGACAGGGAGTACAGAGAGATCGCTGTTCCTGATCACTAGGAACAGCAGATCTCTCTACTGTGGGGGGAGTGGACTGACTGGAGGAGGAGACGGATCGCTGTTCCTGATCACTAGGAACAGCAGATCTCTTTACTGTGGGGGGGGGGAGTGGACTGACTGGAGGGGGAGTCAGATCGCTGTTCCTGATCACTAGGAACAGCAGATCTCTCTACTGTGGGAGGGAGTGGACTGACTGCAGGAGGAGTCAGATCGCTGTTCCTGATCACTAGGAACAGCAGATCTCTCTACTGTGGTTGGGAGTGGACTGACTGGAGGAGGAGTCAGATCGCTGCTCCTCACTAGGAACAGCAGATCTCTCTACTGTGGGGGGGAGTGGACTGACTGGAGGAGGAGACAGATCGCTGTTCCTGATCACTAGGAACAGCAGATCTCTCTACTGTGGGGGGGAGTGGACTGACTGGAGGAGGAGACGGATCGCTGTTCCTGATCACTAGGAACAGCAGATCCCTCTACTGTGGGGGGAGTGGACTGACTGGAGGAGGAGACAGATCGCTATTCCTGATCATGAGGAACAGCAGATCTCTATCTGCTTCCCTGACAGAATGGGGATCTGTCTGTTTACATTGACAGATCCCCGTTCTGGCTCTCTGAGTGCCCCCTATAGCCCTTAAAGCGCAGGGGAGCTAACCTGCCGCTGTATAACGATGGCGGATGGTCGGGAAGTAGTTGGCTCACCCTTGTCTAAAGGGATGCAGACATGGCAGCACAGAGACTGCTCAGCTGGTTATAACAAAGACGGTTTTAAAAAAAAGGAAACAGTTAAAATCAGAACAGAGAAAAAGTTGCAAAAAGTTTATTAAATCCTTGCAATGTATGTCATTTTATGGGAATTTTTTTTTGTAGAAAGTAACAATGGAAACGCTATTTTGTAATCAGGCCCTATGTTGCCTAAACGCCGCTCTTGTAAACAAGCGATTGAAGTGTCCTGACACCGATGTGTGTTGATCCATGCTCCGGCACACACTGGCAAACAGGAGAAGCTGTCAGAAGTCCTGTTGATGGCTGTGCGCTCTGCTGAGACTTTCTGACGTCAGGTGGGTGACGTCTTTTGGCAGCTCTTCACGCTTCGGACTACAAAGGATCTTATTTTCCAAGGAGGAACAAGGAAATGGTGCCAGGAGCAAAATAATAGATCACAATCACAAGGCAAAGCTTCCTGGAGCGTTAAAGCCAACCTCACTTCTTGTAAAATGATCCAATCCATCAACCGAGCCCGACAGCGGGACTCTACGAGTCCAAGATTCTGCTCCTCCCGGGAATCAGGAGAGAGATTTAGGTGGAGGCAATGAATGGCAACAATGAATCGCTTTCATTAATAAATTATATGGGTGTCAATCAGAAGTAAAAGAATTTAGAGCCAATTACTTCCCATCAATATCAACCCCCCCCCCCTCCCAATCATTCCTACCCAACTGAATTTAGGACCCACCTCTGGGCAAAAATCAATCGCTCCTCCCCAAATTCCTTCAATCCTCCTGAATTTAATCACTTCAATACAGGGCACTCCCCCCCCCCCCCCCCCGTCCCGTCCCGTCCCGCCCAGGCCAATTCTCAGCTTTTAGCGCTGTCACACTTTGAATGACATGCTACACTGTACCCATGTGAAATTTTTATCATTTCTTTTCACACAGATAAAGCTGTTTTTTGTTGGTCTTTAATCACTACTGGGATTTTTATTTTTTGCTAAACAAACAAAAAAAGCCTGCAAATTTTGAAGAAAAAAAAAACAGTTTTCATAGCTTGTTAAAAAATTTTGGCGGTCTTTAATCACATTTTTTGCTAAACAAACAAAAAAAAACCCCAAAATTTTGAAAAAAAAAAACATTTTTCATAGCTTATTAAAAAAATTTGGCAGTCTTCAATCACATTTTTTGATAAATAAACAAAAAAAGCCCTTATATTTGGAAGAAAAAAAAAACATTTTTCATAGCTTGTTAAACATTTTTGACGGTCTTTAATCACATTTATTGCTAAACAAACAAAAAAAGCCGAACATTTTGAAGAAAAAAAACATTTTTCATAGCTTGTTAAAAAATGTTGGCGGTCCTTAAATTACTTTTTTTTGCTAAATTAACAAAAAGAGTGCAAAAATTTTGAAGAAAATATAAACATTTTTCATGTCTTGTTAAAAATTTTTGGCGGTCTTTAATCACATTTTTTGCTAAATAAACAAAAAAAGCCTGAAAATTTTTTTTTTGGGGGGGGGGGGACGTGTTTTTCATTGTTTCTGTTATAAAATTTTGCAAATAAATAATTGTTCTTCATAAATTCAGGCCAAAATGTATTCTGCTACATTTCTTTGTTGAAAATAAAACAAATCAGTGTATATTATTTAGTCTGTAGGAAAGTTATAAAGTCCTCAAACTATGGTATATGTCTCATTTCATGAGGCCCAAAAATGTCAGGACAGTACAAATATCCCCCAAATGACCCCTTTTTGGAAAGCAGTCCAAGGTATTTAGTAAGAGGCATGGTGAGTTTTTTGAAGTTGTAATTTTTTGTCGTAATATTTTGGAAAATTAGGAAATTAAAAAAAAAAAAAAATTCACAACATGACAGTACGAAAAGAAAAAAAAATGTAATAATATTTTTTGCTTCTTTTTTATTACATTTTTCTTTGTACAATGTTTTTTTAAAAACACTGTGACCAGAGCAATATAATGTTACCATAGTAACATTGTACTACTCTGGGGAAGTGATCAGGATTATTTTTTTTTTCTTTACACATTATGATTGCTTATAGCAATAAATTTCATTGCTATAAGCAAGCATTTTACTAAATGAAATCGATTAATTCAGTTTGTTTTGTTGTGATTAGGTTTGATTAGCCACAGCTAATCACATGGTAAAGATGGGCTGTGACCATGATATGGACCTGTCTGTACCATGTGATCATTGTGACCAATCAAAGCTAACAACACAATTGTAACAATGAATGGCATGAATCAAAGCCATTCATTGTTTACAATTGTCATGTGATCTGTTGTGATTATTCGGTGAATACATTCGGTAACAAGTCGTGCCCGAAGCGCAGCCGTGCATAAGGCTTCTTCTGGGATTGTCCAGTGGATACATTCAATAACAGGTCGTGCCCGAAGTGTGGCCAAGCTCAAGGCTTCTTCCAGGATTGTCAAGTGGACACATTCGGTAACAGGTCGTGCTCGAAGCATGGCCGCGCGCAAGGCTTCTCCCGGGATTGTCAATTGGACACATTCGGTAACAGGTCATGCCCAAAGCGTGGCCGCGCACAAGGCTTCTCCCGGGATTGTTTGGTGGACACATTCGGTGACAGGTCATGCCCAAAGCGTGGCCGCGCGCAAGGCTTCTTCCAGGAGGACCTCATATGATGTCTACCCGGGACAACAAGAGTCCGGCTCAGCCATCAAATTGCTATAGGCCTGATGGGAACTGGATGAGACCCATATCTGGTCAAAATCATTCTCCACACGCCTCCCAATCCCTCCTACTCACCGAAATTAAGACACACATCTGTGGGCAAAACCAGTCTCCCCCCTCAAACCCTCCCACCCACCCTGCTGGCACCCATTCACAAAATTTAAAAAAGAAAAAAATACCAGCATACATCCCCTACCTCTTTTCTCTTCCTTCCTCTGGTGGCACCCTCCTAGATAGGTTGACAGGAAACCTAGGTAAATTTAGTTATTTTTGGCTTCACTGTAAACCGTGGGGCAGTTTGTGATTGCTTTGGGCTGCTCTGGGCTTTGCAGGCTGCAGGTTTGTTTGCTTCCCCCTGTCTTCTGGAGGATTCCACATTATAGTGGGTTGGGCTGAAACAAATCATCAGTTTTAATATGTATGTTGTCTCAGCCAATCCCTGGGCTGGGGAGTGAATAAATAGCACATGACCCTAGTCATACCTGTTTTTGTCCAGGAGGAGAAGTTCTAAGGCTGAAGGACTGCCAACCTTCTGGGCAGCCCCAGCTGAAGTTCTACTTGTGCTCATCGAGGTCCCAGCTGTGGCAGAGCTGGGGGTCTTGTTCTGCTAAGAACCTCTGAAGCCAAGAAAGGTATTTCACTGAGGATCCAGTCTGGAGAGTTCACTGGAGAAAGTTGTGGCTGATATTGGAAGGAGACATCCAAATATCAAGGGCCATTATGAGTACAGACCTGAGTGTAGGATCCTGATGACTGTTGCAGCTGCTATCCCTTGTGTATCCAAACTAGTGCTTGCCTGGCCTGGGACATTTCTGACAGGGGCCCCAGTGCTGTCTATTGTTCCTGGGTTATTGATAGAAGGGCTGTCCTAAGTAGTAGTGATAAAGTGGAGAGTGTCCTCTGATTGCTGTTCTGTAGTTTCCCACGGCTCCCTACGCCGTACCCAAGTTATTCAGCAATAAATTTGAAAAAGGCAACCCCTAGACTCTTCATTGAGCTAGAAGCGTGGATGCTGCTGTGTGTCTGGCTCCCTTTGCACAAATTTGGGAAAAGAACCTGGGGCAAATCAGTGCCCCCTATGGGAGTGAGTGCTACACTCTTTTACTGGATGTGTGTTGTGAGAGTATTGGACACCCTGAGTGGATGAAGATCGGTGGCCAAAATTTACACTGTTTGTTGTTGGAAACAACTTTCGGTCAACTGGGGCATCCCAAAAGGGTCTCTGGGAGGTTCTGTAGAGTATTGGGGGGTATATTTAAAAAAATAATAATAATAATTTTTTCAAAATTTTGTGAATGCCGGAAGGATGGGAGGGATTGAGGAGGGAGATTGATTCTGGCCAGAAGTGGACTTCAACTTTTATGAAGAAAATGGATAGTGGAGTGAAACTGTTGCCCCTCTTTCATCCTTCCAACACTTTACTTCTTCTGGAACCCTTACCTCTTTCTATCATTATACTCTACTCCTCTCTATTCTCCCCCCCTCCCCAAATGTAACCTTAACAGGTCACCCACTTTTCTCTCCATTCCCCTCCCTTACCCCTATTCCAAATAGAGAAAACAAAGAGACCTTAGTTCTGGAAATACCATCTTTATTAACAGGCTGCAAGGCAACCTTTTAAATCAGTAGAATACTCATACATACCACCAGAGGGAGCCACCCCAAGCAGCCTGGACTCTGGGAGAACCATTCCCAATGCTTGCTCCTTTGTATATAACTCCATTACTCACCTCTTTCCCAGTCTATGGATCAGCATTTTGTATGTCCCACCCCAACTTTAGTGAAATAATTTATGTATACTGACTGTTACTGCTAATATGCTCCATACCAATGTTCTCTTTAAATAATTTCTTATTACCAACTTAAAGCGGGGTTCCACCCAAATTTTGAACAATATCTGTATGTATTCTCTTCCTTGCCTAGATGCTGACATGCCGTTTAAAAAAATTTAAATCGCCGTAATTACCTTTTATTTTTCTTTTCTTCTTTGCACTTCCTGGTTCTCCTCCCGTGGGAGTAGGCGTGTTTCTAGCCTCTCCCAGACTCCTGGGAGCTAGTCTCAGGCTTCCCAGGATGCCACTGAGCATGTGCGGGAACGAGCAGTGAATGCTGGGAGCACAGCATTCACCACATCCAGGAAATAAATGCTTGTGGGCTTCAAATGCCCACAATGAAGATGGAAACCGCCTGCAGTGAATAATATAAGTTATTCTTTCCGACGAAATCTGACACAGGCGGACATATTACACACAATATGTGAGTATGTAATGCTGAGAAGAAAAGTTTGTGAATGAACTCAAAAAAAAAAAAACGATAGATAGGTGGACCCCCGCTTTAACACCCCTTTTAACTTACCTGAGTCCGCCGTCACTTAGAAACACAGAAAAGTGGCGTCAGAAGAAGACTGAGTAGTCCATCGATTCTGCCCACTTTTTTTGTTTTTTGGGCTTTTTCCATTAACTTTTTTGTTTGACTATAGATCTATGTTTATCTCAAGCATGTTTGAAGCCATTTACTATTGACTGGCTCACTACCTCTGCTGGTAGTTTATTCCAAGGATCAACTACCCTTTCAGTAAAATAATACTTTCTAAAATTAGTTTTGAACTTTCCTCCAGTTAGTTTGAGGTCATGTTCCCGTGTTCTTGATTTTGGTTTCATATTGAAAAGACTGCCCTCCTGAACCTCATTTACCCTCTTGATGTATTTAAAGGTTTCAGTCATATCTCCCCTTTGCCTACTTTCCTCCAGACTGTACATATTACCTTCCTGAAGTCTCTTCTGATACGTTTTACCCCCCCAGACCATTCATCATTTGAATTTGACATTTGGTGGGACATCTTCAGGGCATGAGGACCAGTAATCCACCTCCGGGTCTGCCAACCAGACTTAGACCTGTTTCACACGGGCTTCAGCTTGTATAAGAGCAGTGTGACCAGCAAGCTTTGACAAAGCATTTGCAGAGCTTTCAGCAAGTTTTGTTGAAGCTTTTAAAGTATCACTGAGCTCCAGTTTGTAAATGTTGAACACGGATCCTAATGGGAGTGTTAATTGTCACTTTAAGTAAGCTGCTAGCAGGCTTCAGAACTAATTATTGCTTGTTGAAATCCCGCTGAAGTCTGCTAGCAGCTTGCTAAGAGTGGCAATCAACACTCCCATTAGGATCTGTGCAGCTGGGTTCTCGACTCCTCCCACGCAGAGCAGCCACTGAGAGAGTAATGCACCAATGACACCAGCAGGGACATTTAAGACACAAAATGAAGCAGTTAGTTCACCAGGGTCCACTCCTAACAAAACCCTACAGGGCCACTCCAGACAAACAGCTGAGCTCCACACAATGGGCTTTTAATAGACATATGAAATACATAAACGTGAACGGTTTTCCTTCCAAAAAAAAAAATTGTCATTTTGTTAAGCCTGATTTGGGAACTGACCATGCAAAGTAATAGGGCCCTGATTGGCTGCATGTGCTGCCCCTCCCTGCTCCAGTCTGAGCTCTGCTTCACCAAATTCAGATAATAAAATGAGTGTTCTTTTCCAATGATGTGCTAATTAATTGGCTCCTTGACATAATAGTGACCAAAGTTCTCTAACAATTATTTGGCTGGTAGTTGAGTTCATCTTTTTCTCAAACGTTCCACTCCTGAGGAACCCTTGAAATAATTGTCACACTTCATAGAACCCCTGCTTCAAAAATGACATCCACAGCTCACAGTACATACAGTAAGCGTCACTGGGAAGATGTTCATTATAAATAAAAGAATGTGGCATTCCTACAGTGTTCAATGCCCAAGAAGGATCATTTTAGGTCCCTTAGCATTGGTGGCCAGTAGGATGAAGAAAGCTCCTATACATTGGTGGCCAGTAGGATGAAGAAAGCCCCTATACATTGGTGGTCAGTAGGATGAAGAAAGCCCCTATACATTGGTGGCCAGTAGGATAAAGAATGCCCCTATACATTGGTGGTCAGTAGGATGAAGAAAGCTCCTATACATTGGTGGCCAGTAGGATGAAGAAAGCTCCTATACATTGGTGGCCAGTAGGATGAAGAAAGCCCCTATACATTGGTGGCCAGTAGGATAAAGAATGCCCCTATACATTGGTGGTCAGTAGGATGAAGAATGTCCCTATACATTGGTGGCCATTAGGATGAAGAAAGCCCATATACATTGGTGGCCAGTAGGATGAAGAAAGCTCCTATACATTGGTGGCCAGTAGGATGAAGAAAGCTCCTATACATTGGTGGCCAGTAGGATGAAGAATGCCCCTATACATTGGTGGCCAGTAGGAAGAAGAAAACCCATATACATTGGTGGCCAGTAGAATGAAGAAAGCTCCTATACATTGGTGGCCAGTAGGATGAAGAATGCCCCTATACATTGGTGGCCAGTAGGATAAAGAATGCCCCTATACATTGGTGGCCAGTAGGATAAAGAATGCCCCTATACATTGGTGGCCAGTAGGATGAAGAAAGCCCCTATACATTGGTGGCCAGTAGGATAAAGAATGCCCCTATACATTGGTGGCCAGTAGGATGAAGAAAGCCCCTATACAATGGTGGTGAGTAGGATGAAGAATGCCCCTATACAATGGTGGCGTGTAGGATGAAGAATGCCCCTATACATTGGTGGCCACTGGGGAAAAAATGTCACCAGCTAAAAGGATCATTTGTTTTAGTTGTTACTTATCCGAGAGAGAGCAGAGTTGAGGATGCACTGGTCTTATAGTGGTAACGCATAGTGCGAAAAAAATGAACGATAGATATCCAGTTCAACAAAATGATCAAAGTGAACATTGATTGATCAAGTGAGAGAAAAATGGCATGACCGAGTGATGGCCGGTAGGAAGAATGCCCCTATACATTGGTGGCCAGTAGGATGAAGAATGCCCCTATACAATGGTGTCGAGTAGGATGAAGAATGCCCCTATCCAATGGTGGCCAGTAGGATGAAGAATGCCCCTATACATTGGTGGCCAGTAGGATAAAGAATGCCCCTATACATTGGTGGCCAGTAGGATGAAGAATGCCCCTATACATTGGTGGCCAGTAGGATGAAGAATGCCCCTATACATTGGTGGCCAGTAGGATGAAGAATGCCCCTATACATTGGTGGCCAGAAGGATAAAGAATGTCCCTATACATTGGTGGCCAGTAGGATGAAGAATGCCCCTATACATTGGTGGCCAGTAGGATAAAGAATGCCCCTATACATTGGTGGCCAGTAGGATAAAGAATGCCCCTATACATTGGTGGCCAGTAGGATGAAGAAAGCCCCTATACTATGGTGGTGAGTAGGATGAAGAATGCCCCTATACAATGGTGGCGAGTAGGATGATGAATGCCCCTATACATTGGTGGCCAGTAGGATGAAGAAGGCCCCTATACATTGGTGGCCAGTAGGATAAAGAATGCCCCTATACATTGGTGGCCAGTAGGATGAAGAATGCCGCTATACATTGGTGGCCAGTAGGATGAAGAATGCCCCTATACATTGGTGGCCAGTAGGATGAAGAATGCCCCTATACATTGGTGGCCAGTAGGATGAAGAATGCCCCTATACATTGGTGGCCAGTAGGATAAAGAATGCCCCTATACATTGGTGGCCAGTAGGATGAAGAATGCCCCTATACATTGGTGGCCACTGGGGAAAAAATGTCACCAGCTAAAAGGATGATTTGTTTTAGTTGTTACTTATCCGAGAGAGCAGAGTTGAGGATGCACTGGTCTTATAGTGGTAACGCATAGTGCAAAAAAAATGAATGATAGATATCCAGTGCAACAAAACGATCAAAGTGAACATTGATCAAGTGAGAGAAAAATGGCATGACCGAGTGATGGCCGGTAGGAAGAAGAATGCCTCCTTACATTGGGAAAAAATGCCACCCTTAGAGAGTGCTGAAAAAATCAGATATTCCACTGATCTAATGGTGGCATTGCACGGTGCGATAAACCTGAACGATCAATGCCTGATTCATCAAAATGATTAAAGCAGACATCGATCGATCAAGCAAGACAAAATTGCGCTGAGCTGTGCAAGAAGGTATTTAGGATCATAATAGAAAAAAATTTAAAAAACTGCCACACTACTTTATATCTTCATAAAACAGAGGGGATGAAAGTGATTTATATATTACTTTACAGCCACAGGGGAATAGAGGGGAGGATTGGGGAGGAGATCGGCTCTCACTTCACGGACTACTGAGGTGACAGGCAGGGAGGGAGGGGGAGAGACTGACCACACTGCGGGAAGACAGAGGGACATAAACTGACCACGATATCATGGATCAGCAGCCATAATTACCGTGGTCAGTACACATAGGGGGGAATAGGAACAGGCAGGATCAACTAGGTATTTTACAGCATAAATTAGGGCAAATTACACTGCACAAGCACTATGCTATAGAATAAATCATAAGTGAATCCCCAACTGCTTATTGCTCAAGGAACCCCACCCAATCCCTTGTAGAACCCTAGGGGGTCTATAGGAGCCTGGTTAAGAAAGGCTGGATAGAGAAGGGTTAAAACCGCTGTCAGTTTATTCTTAGCCATCTGTATCCTGTGCACTTCCTGTCCTGTAGATCTAACAAGAAGTGAGAGAAAATTTCCACAATGTGGAGGGAAATCCCTTCTGGAACGTGTGTCCCCATTGGAAGATTTCCCATTCACTTCCTGTTCTTGTGACAACAATAATATTATGGATTTCCTATCACTTTCTGTCTTAACAATCATTTGCAGAGCTTTCAGCAACAATCACCAGGACACATAGAAGGGTGCCAAGTATCAGCATATAGTGGTCAATAAATACTGATAATGATATTTAGGGCCATCTAGTGGCCAAATGCACTTTCACTTGGTAAATGCCTGTGCGATCTTTTCTTTCTTTTCTTTTTTTTTTAATAAACACGCCCCTATAGTGTTGTCGTTACATCTTTATGTTCTAAATCAGGGCCCCAAGCTTAGCCTGGCTGACCATGCTGAGACTTGTGATTCCACAGAAGTAGTAGTGATGGGAACAGACTTCAAAGACTAAATCCCCACGTCAGCTGTAGCTGTTGGGCCTGCACTGCAAGGGTTAACTGCTCATTTATTCTAGGAGAGAGGAGAAAGACCTAAAACTTTCTTGATCCATCATTCCCCCCCAGCAGATGGCGCTTTAACGGTGGACTGACCCAGTGGGGGGGGGGATTTATTAAAACTGCAGCGTTTAAAATCTGGTGCAGCTGTGCATGGCAGCCAATCAGCTTCTAATGTCAGCTTGTTCAATTAAGCTTTGACAATGAAGCCTGGAAACTGATTGGTTTCTATGCAGAGCTGCACTCTTCAGTTTTTAGTAATTACCCCCCCACCCCCATGGGCGGTCTAGCAGTGCGGAGGAGGAGCAGAGGTTTAAAGTCAATTTCCTTTAACAAGTAAATAAACCTTTAACCACTTCAGCCCCGGAAGAATTTACCCCCTTCCTGACCAGAGCATTTTTTTTTGCGATTCGGCACTGCGCCGTTTTAACTGACAATTGCGCGGTCGTGCGACGTTGCACCCAAACAAAATTTACGTCCTTTTTTCCCCACAAATAGAGCTTTCTTTTGGTGGTATTTTTGCCTCTGCAGTTTTTATTTTTTGCGCTATAAACAAAAAAAAGAGCAACAATTTTGAAAAAAAAAAAAAAACACAATATTTTGTACTTTTTTGCTATAATAAATATCCCCATTTTTTTTTAAAAAAAGCTAATTTTTTTCTCAGTTTAGGCCGATATGTATTCTTCTACATATTTTTGATAAAAAAAAAATTTTAAAAATCGCTATAAGCGTATATTGATTGGTTTGCCGCAAAAGTTACAGCGTCTACAAAATAGGGGAAAGATTTATAGCATTATTTTTTTTTTTTTTCTTACTAGTAATGGCGGCGATCTGCGATTTTTTTTTATCATGACTGCGACATTATGGCGGACACATCGGACAGTTTTGACACATTTTTGGAACCATTGGCATTATTACAGCGATCAGTGCGATTATGTATTCTTCTACATATTTTTGGTAAAAAATGTTTTTAAAAAAATCGCAATAAGCGTATATTGATAGGTTTGCCGCAAAAGTTATAGCGTCTACAAAATAGGGGATAGATTTATAGCATTTTTATTTTTTATTTTTTTTTACTAGTAATGGCGGTGGTCTGCGATTTTTTTATCGTGACTGCGACATTATGGCGGACACAATGGACAATTTTGACACATTTTTGGAACCATTGGCATTGATACAGCGATCAGTGCGATTAAAAATGCATTGATTACCATAAAAATGTCACTGGCAGTGAAGGGGTTAACACTAGGGGTCGGCCACGAGCATCGGCACCCCCGCTGTGCAGCGGGCACATGCTATCCGGACCCCGCGAGCCAATGTACAGCTATGTGGTTTCGCGCAGGGGAGCCAACCTGCCGCACATGGGCGTCCGCAGAACTTTTTTCGGGGGGGGCATCATTTTAAGGTCACCTATGCAATATAAAAAGATCTACATTCTCTAGGCTATATTTAGATGGCCATGGTATGGCTGGCCTGAGTAATTTCCAATACAAAGGGCATGGTGTGCCCGGCCGGATCTACACAACACGTACGCAGGCCGGCAGCCAATCACTGAAGAGGAGCAGCGGAAAAGGCCGAGCCATCTCATCCAAGGATCGGGCCGAGGGTGAGGGAGGGACATCAGATGTGTCAAAACAGAGAGCGGCCGGCTGACTCAGAAAAAGTCAGCGACGGCCACTGCAGCTGGCAAAAGCAAATCTTTCTAGACGATTCCGGGGGGGGGGCAACTGCCCCCCCCCCCCCTTGCCCCTACCTGCGGATGCCCATGCTGCCGCAATATAACTGCAGCGGCTGGTCCGAAAGCGGTTAAGGCAATGGTTCTCAGGACCCACTAACAGGCCAGATTTTAAGTATTACCTTGGGGAGATGCAGACTAGAATACCGCAATCACTGAGCAGCAAATGATATCACCTGTGATGCGTTTCAGTTATCTTGCAAACCTGGCCTGTTAGTGGGCCCTGAGGACAGGAGTTGAGAACCGTTGCTTTAAGGGATCATTTTTAAATTTCCCAGAGTTTGGCTTTGGGTATAAGCGAGTATGCTGGGACAGCCAATTATACATGTTTATGGAACATTCGGTCGGGGGGCAAACCTCATAGCGGTCGGTTCATGCCTGTGAGTCCAACCGTAATCCCTGTATTTGGGGGGGGGGGAACCTTTCAGGATAGGACATAGGCTGTTGACCAGTTGGCCATGCTGGGACTTGCAGTTCACTCTACCCAACCTTGTAGGACAAATAAGTCCCCACAGCATCTAAAAGGAAGAAATCTGTAAGCTGGAGAAATGAGCTTGAAACGTCATTAAATGCAAGCTGAGAGCTCCAAGCCTTTACAAGGAGAGTGTTGTCATCAGAGCCTCTGTGAGTGGGAGGAGGGACAGCTATAAAGCTGGAAGGCAGCAGAACCTGGAGCATTTCTACTGAGATCCAGCATAGGAGCAGTACTGCTAACAGCTCAACCCAGCACAGCACCCAATGTAGGAGCACTACTGGTGCCAGCACAGTATCCTACACAGGACCACAACTGGTCTCCACCACAGCCCAATATCCAGCAAAGAAGCACTACTAGTACCAGCACAGCAGGTAGCAAAGAAGCCTCACCATTTGTCACCAGCACAGAAGCAGTATCCTGCACAGGAGCACTACCGGTGCCAGCACAGTACCAAGCACAGGAGCACTACCGGTGCCAGCACAGTACCAAGCACAGGAGCACTACCGGTGCCAGCACAGTACCAAGCACAGGAGCACTACCGGTGCTAGCACAGCCCAGGATCAGGACTGTACCAGCACAGCATATAGACTATTAGCATTATACAGCTCTGCAGCTGGATTGGGCATCCCCCCCTCCATACCCGGGCATTGCTAACCCTTCACATCGCTTGCCACCGCGCAGCTTCCCCCAGGATCTTAGCCTGGCATCAGACTAGACCCCCGGCACCCCCCACTCCCCAGAAAGCAGAGCGAAGCGCCATGTCCTCTGCGGTTCTACCAGCCAAGCCCGCGGAGCCCCTGGGCTACCCATCAGCGATGCCCCACTACAGCGGAGAAACCGAGGAGTACCCCCGGCCCATCCAGCCCCGGGCCTCAGGGGGCAAGGGGAAGCTGCGGCGACCCCGGCAGAGCCGGTTCAAGACCCAACCGGTCACCTTTGACGAGATCCAAGAGGTGGAGGAGGAAGGCTTGTCCCCCACCGAAGAGGAGAAAGCCAGAAAGTCCTTCCTGCAGTCCCTGGAGAACCTGAGAAGGAGCTCACACAGCATGCAACTCCAAAGGGACAAACTCAGCAGCTGCAAACTCCGCCACAGCTTGGATTCCAGCGACTCGGACTCCACCCAGTGAGCTGACAACCCCATGGCAAACAGAGGGTTAACTGTCCCTCCAAAGATGCCCCAGCTTTCCAGCAAATAAAGAGCTTTTTTCTGTGTGCTGCCACTGGGGGACCACTAGAGGGCGCAGCAGGTGCAAACAGCCACACAGCTGGACTGGGCTATTTTAACTATGTGAGGTTCAGTGGACTGTCTGGTGGCACCCTGGCCTTGTCAAGGAGTTTAAACAAGTTTACTGGACTCTAGGTAGCTAATGTAAGTTTGGCTGTGAAGAGGTTAAGTGTCCACTTTTGGACTGAATGGACAAGTAGGTTGCTTGTTGGGAAGGGTGGGGGAGGGGGAAGAGAAACCAAAAGCTGACTTTTAACCCCTTCCTCTGGGGTGTGCACCTTTAGATGTGTATAGGAATGGGTTAAACTTATTTTTGTAAAATTTTGAGGGGGAAAAAAAAATATATTTGCGAGGAAATCATATGTATAAATATTTATTTTTGCACCTGCACCGCTTTTTTTTTTCCATTTGTTATATTTGTATAAAGATCTATTTACATTGACATTTATTGTTAATAAACACCATGGCAAAGTGTCTGGAGAGAAGTTTGGTTTCAAAAAAGGGGGAGAAGGGTAATGGAGTCCGGGGGGCTCCAGAAGGTGCCGGGGGGGGGGGGGGGGTGTATTTAGGAAACTAACTAAGAGAAATTTGGGTCTTGATCACTTTTTTTTTTTTTTTTTTATGGTGTGTGTGTGTGTGTGTGTGTGTGTGTGTGTGTGTGTGTGTATATATATCTATATATATCCTCTATCTATCCTCTATCTATCCGAGCAAGCATGCAGCCAGTGAAGGGGAAGAGATCATCTGAGTAGTAATTTCAAGTCCGTGGGGGTTTATTTACTAAAACATTGGAAATTGTTCGCTTGGGTTGAAGGTGAAGCTGTGCTAACTTGCAAACTTATTTTTATTAAATAATAATTGTTCTTATTATGATTGATTATAATTTTAAAATGATAACCCTTTTTTTAAATTTATTATGTGTAATTGGGCATTCAATGTGAAAACAGGTTCATCTAAATTTACCAAGCTGAGTGAATCTTTTCTACTCCTTTTTTAGAAAATCAACCCCCTTGACTCCTTGTCAGAAGGACCCATCCCTTTTCCTGCTGGGACATAAGGTTGGGGTGAGACAGACCCTTTTTCATCATGTGACCATTGTCCATAGCTCCCAACTGTCCCTGATTTCGAGGGACTGTCCCTCATTTGGAACAATGCCCCTTTTTCCTCCTCATTTTGGTCTGATCTATATAGATGTATATAAAATGGACTATTTATCTTTCAAAAAGTGTTTCCCAGTGCTAAACCTTTCATCTGATTTCCTGCATTGGTAAATGTCAAAAGGCAGTATAAAGGAATAGTAGTAGTAGTAAATAAAAAGCACTTGCAGGTTTGACTTTTTTTTTTTTTTGTAATTCTCCTTTTTTAAGGGGGTGTGTCCTATGCCTACATACTTTTGCTAATAGGTGTCCATCTCCAAAAGTTGGGAGGTATGATTGTCATTGGCTGTCACATGATCAGGAGCCTGCATGCCCCCACAGGCAGAGAATGGGAGCTCTCAGTGACTGCTCAATCACTGTGCTGGACGTGCATGGTGAGCATGTTCTCAGCCTAGAACCAGCTGCCATTGATGCATTTACATGGCATGCGGGTGTTGAGGCCCATCCTCCTTGCCACGGCGCATATGCGTTACGTGGTCGGCAAAAGGTTAAGAAGTAGTCCACCGGAAACTCCTATTTCTGTTTTCAGTTTATGCGGGAGAGTTGAGCGGTGAAACAGTTTTTGTACCCCGGTGACTAGCATGGAGGTCTTGTGCTTGAATTTTTTTTTTTTTTGAGCTGACTTCAATAAACACATTTTAGGGGGGCATCAACCTGTTCATTTTCAATGGGTCCTCCAACATGCATCAACTGGCCAAACAATATATTTGTCTGTTTATTAGGTTCACTTACCCCCCCCCGGCAACACCTTCATTCTTTAAAGTCCACGTTTTTGTCTCAACACACCCCATTGAAAATAATGGATTGCCAACACCAGAAAATCTGAGGTGTCACAAACTTTGCAATGCATGTGTTGGGTGCTGTTGGAGGGGGAGGGGGGTGTATCTTGGTGGTTCTCCATGTGTTGAGGTGCCATTGGAAATGAAATGCAATATGCACACTGCTGTGTTAACACACAGTACAATATGCACGCAAATGTATGAAGGAACCTTTTGCATCAACAGGCATTTAACAAGCGCCTAAAGAATAACTAGCTGAGCTCTATAGGCACTTTGTAAACCCTAGTTGAATTTGCATAGACATTTGCCCTGTGAAAGTGCATGTGCATTTGTTTTGTGCGACTGGGGCAAAAAAAGACTGTAAATGTGCTATTTCAGGTGTTGTTCGAATGTAAATAATTTGTTTTAAGCAGAAAATATCACATTTGGCCACTAGATGGAGCTAAGTCTCCTATAGATTTCTTATAACACCTAGCTCCATCTAGTGGCCTAATGAGGTAATTTTTTTTATCCTGTGCTATTTAATGCAGTATTTTACATCTGTTTTCATTTACCTTTTTGAACAGCACAGGAGAAAACCTTCTTTTTACAGCAACTGCACACAACGAATGTACATGCACTTTCACCGGCCAAATGTAGTAACTTTGTAAATCCCAGTTGAATTTGCATTCGCCCTGTAAAAGTGCATGTACATTGGTTCTGTGCGGATGAGGCAAAAAAATTACTATAAACAGGCTATTCTATTCAAATGTAAATGATTTTAATCTGAAAATGCCACATTTGCCCACTAGATGGTGCGAAGTCTCATAGGAATTTCTTATAACACTTAGCTCCATCTAGTGGCAGAATTTAGGTATTTTACATCCTGTGTACATCCCCTCCCCTGCATGTCCTTCCTGCCTGGGCTTCGAATCCCAAGCCGCCATTTTTTTTTTTTTTTTTACAAATAATGTATTTGGTGGCTAGCTTCTTCTTACCTCTTCTGGTCGGTCAACCTTTGACTTCACGCCAGATCTTGCGCATACACAGTGTAAGATCTGGGGTGGCTTGTTATTGAAGGATAGCAAGAACTTCTCTTAAGACTCCTATGCGAGATCTGACAAGATTTTTTTTCCCTGGAAGGCACTGGTGACGTAGCCTTCCCAGGGGGCATCTGTGAGGCCAAGGCTTCGTCACCAGTTCCTCAGGGAAACCGGGAGGTGGGAATGGAATTTTCCCAAAAAAAAAAGTATTTTATTTTCGAAATGAATGACTTCTTTTGATATTTTTGAATGGGCAAGGGCTAAATGCACGTTTTTTTAGCTTTTTGGGTTGGGGGGGGTAGTAATGTATCAGCATTATATGCCAGCAACATCCCCCAAATCCCCAAGTGAAATATATATAAAAAAAAAAAAAAAAAAATACGAGCACTGATCCGCATGCTTACCCCCAAGCATAAATCCCCCCCCCCCTCCAAGTACAAATCTACCCCCTTGCTGAAGTCCCCCATCCCAACACAAATCGTCTACCCATCAAATTTCCTCTTCAAGTACATATCCTCTCCCACTTCCCCCATACCTCTTCCTAGCACAAATACCCCTCGATCACCCCTACTGGCACAAATTTCCCCCCCCCCCATATCATATCACCTTTTTATTTATTTTTTTGTACAAATCCCTCCTCCAAACACAAAACACACAAACACTTTCCCCTCCTAGATCAATTCTTATCCCCTGCTGCCCCTTGATTCCCCCTCCCAACACATCTCCTCCCTCCCATCACTTTGTGGGGGCCCCCAACGTCACATGATGCCACAGTGCCCAGGGCAGCCGCCCCTCCTGCCCACCCCTTGTCCCTGGGGCCATCACAGTCCCTTCATATATCAGGTGTCTCCATCAGAATGCTCCTTTACGTAAACTGTCTGCATCAGAGTGCCCCCCCTTACATCATTTGCCCCATCAGCGTGCCTCCTTGCACAGTGGTGTATTTAGGCTGCCCTACGCCTGACTAAACTCGTGCACCCCCTAATTTAAATATGACCCACCCCTTCCTGTCAAGGCCACACCCCTTGCTGTTTAAGACCCGCCCTGAAATTTTCGAGTGGGGACACTAGTTCTGAGGGCAGGTTGGGGCAATGTATTCCCTTCATTTGCATAGATTTCTTCTCACTTCCTGTCTGGCTTTGGGGCAGGAAGTGAAGGGAAATCTCTGCAATTGGACAGGGATGGTAAAAAAATAAGCTGACAGGGGCTGTAACCCTCCCTTACTTTTTCCAAAACGAAAAATAAAAAAAAGTGTTGCCCATAGTTCTACTTTAAGCACAAATTTCTGATCATTTTATGGAAAGGACTAAAAAGATATAACCATGACAATGGTGCAGCAGAAAACATATAGCACAGTGAGGAGGGTTTGTGGTCCAGGACGATAGGACAGTCAAAATTAGAAGCGGTCTCCCCCCCCCCCCCCCCACAGTTGCGGAATGCCGCCTGCCTGGATAACGGAAGCAGTGCGGCCGCTTTATGGGGGCGCTAGACTAATTTGCCTCTCAGACCAGTCGGCCCCATAAGACTGGCGCTACACTAACAGCGCAAGCCAACGGGGACTCTTTCCGTGCTGCCCCCCCCCCCCCCGCAAAGTGCTGCCCCAGGCTTGGGCCTTGTCGGCCTGTGTTAAATACCTAATTTTGCCACTAGATGGAGCTCAGTGTTATAAGAAATTCCTATGAGACTTCGCACCATCTAGTGGCCTAGGCCAGGATACAGCGTTGCCCTTGCATCAGGTGTCTTCATCAGAGTGTCCCTTTTTTATATCAAATGTCCCCTTACATCAACTGCCCCATCGGGCTGCCTCATGGATCAGTGCACTCTGAGACCTGGGGGGGGGGGCACAACTAAAATCTGGAGAGTCGCAGCCCACCCCAGCACCCTGTTATATATCTGGGCCTGAAAGGCCCCCCCCCCCCCCCCCCGTGTTAATCTGCTGAAAAATGGGTAAACAGCACTGCTGTGGGGGGGACAACAGTTGAAATACTTACCCTCTCCTTGGCTTTGGTGTCATCCTTCAGGCCAGGGAATCCCAAATCTTGTGAGATGGCACTACTTGCCATTCCTTGAGATATCGCTGGCGTCGCCCTCGCCTAGGTGTCGCAGGCGGCAGATTATCGCACGGATTATCACTCCTTTAACATACAGCCGGCTCCTGCCTGGTATTGTCAGGATTCGGTGAAGTGTGCACTGCGGAGATGTGAGAGAGGCCATTCCAGGTGGAGATAAAATAATGACTCCTCATACAATAAATAATGATTCATCATATAAACCATTGGTTATATAACCATTCTATACAAAGACATCATTCCACAGGTATGGATGATAGACTGTTATAATAAGATAGTTATTATGAGATAAAAAAAACCCCAGAGGCTCGGTGGTGTGCCCCTATAAAAAGATGGCAGTTTGCCCGCTGTATGTACAGTGCGTTGAGGTGCCCTTCACTGTGAATGGCACATCAATGTAGTATAGAGTAGGCCACAATGCATATACCATACGCCGTGGAGCGCTGCATTGCCAAAAAAGTGCCACGTGCTGTTTTTCATTCGCTATGATGTGTTGGCAGCCTAGTCATAATAAATGAGCTTCCCTACAGCCAGGGCCGGCACAAGGGCTGGGCAGAAGGGGAGGCTGCCCTGGGCGCAGTGTATACTGTGCGCGTTCCTTCTACTATAAAGCTGACAGGAGTAGTGACAGCGGCATCACTACTTCTGTCAGCCCAACGAGAGGAGTAATGTAATGTAATGAGGATGTAAGGAGAGGAGAAGAGAGCTGGGAGGAGGTGCAGGCTGTGCTCTCTCTCCCTCCTTTACATAAGTTTGTAAATAATGAAGGGGGGCGGAGGGGCGCAATTTGACGTCTTCGTCCTGGGCACCGGATGATCTCGTCCCGGCACTGCCTACAGCTATGGTTTGTATTGCATAGTCACATTGGTTCAGCTTGGGCCAATAAAAATAGGCATATGCCATTCCTTTTGGAACACCGTGGAAGCAGAGAGTCACTGTAGTAGTCGTTGCGATGATATTCCAGGTCCCGTGACGAGCGGTCCTTCTTTCGGCATAGTGACCGCAGTGGGTGTCTCGCTCCTCACTGCCACCAATCACAGAACGTCTTGTATTTATTTTCGGTGACTACGAGGAGTGTTCTGGTTGGACGAGGAGGAGTGGGGGCGGGGAGAAGTCACAATTTTCCCCTCATCCAATCATAAAATGCCTTATATTCTTTGAAAAAAAGATACAAGGTGTTCTGTGAAAGCCTTTTTCTTCTTTGAAGCTCCGCAGGTGCAGTGAGCAATGCTTGCAACTAAACACCAAGTGCAAAAAAAAAAAAAAAGTGAAGCACACAAAGTGCCCGGGGTGTACACATGGTCCTCCTCCGAAGAGAAAGGACCCTGATCCTGATACCCCGGGGCACAAGGGTACTGTGACGGAACCGCTCGGCACCCCGATTAGGTGCTTCCTTCCACCACAGAGTGCCTCCTGCCCTCCAAACCGTTCCTAGCAGACTGAGAACTAATGCCAGCCCTTTTTACCCCAAAAATCGTACACAGACAAGATATGAGGTAAAATCCAAAGGAATGACCGTTTATTGAAACTCCGACACATACTTTATACCCCACAGGAGGACAGTCCCCTCTTGAGGATATGACAATGCAAACTTCAAACACTAATCCAATTAACAGCTAACAATGATCTTAATCAAACAGTAAATCAATTAAGCAGTAAGTTAATCAACAAACATATAATATCCCACAATAATTAAGTAACCACTTCAGCCCCGGAAGATTTTACCCCCTTCCTGACCAGAGCATTTTTTGCAATTTGGCACTGCGTCGCTTTAGCTCACAATCGCTGACAAGTGTGACGTTGTATCCAAACAAAATTGACGTCCTTTTTTTCCCCCCGCAAATGGAGTTTTCTTTTGGTGGTATTTGATCACCTCTGCGGTTTTTAATTTTTGCGCTCTAAACAAAAAAGAGCGTCAATTTTGAAAAAAAAAAAAAAAAGCGATAATTTTTTACTTTTTGCTATAATAAATATCCCCAAAAAATATATAAAAAAACGAATTTCTTTCTCAGTTTAAGCCAATATGTATTCTTCTACATATTTTAGGTAAAAAAAAAAAAACGCAATAGGCGTATATTGATTGGTTTGCGCAAAAGTTATAGCGTCTACAAAACGTCTGGCATTTTTTTTATTAATTTTATTTTTAATTAGTAATGGCGGCGATCTGCAATTTTTTTTTTATCGGGATTGGGACATTATGCCGGACATATCGGACACTTTTGACACTATTTTGGGACCATTGTCATTTATACAGCGATCAGTGCTATAAAAATGCACTGTGTAAATGACACTGGCAGTGAAGGGGTTAAACACTAGGGGGCGATCAAGGAGTTAAGTGTGTCCTATGGAGGTGTTCTAACTGTGGGGGGGGATGGACATGACAGCGATCACTGCTCCCGATGACAGGAAGCAGTGGATCTCTGTCATGTCACAAGGCAGAACAGGGAAATGTCTTGTTTACAAAGGCATCTCCCCGTTCTGTCTCTCCACACCGCAATCGCGGGCCGCGGGCGAACATGGAGTTCCTGGGACCCGCGGTGCATGTGCCCGATAGGCGAAAAATTCAAAGGGACGTACAGGTACGCCCATTTACCTGCCTGTGCCATTCTGCCGACGTGCATCTGTGTGCGGCGGAGGACGGGGCCTATTTTTCGGACTTGGTGTTTACAAGTTAAAATCTGTTTTTTTGCTAGAAAATTACTTCTACTAACACCCTAGAGAATAAAATGGCGGTCGTTGCAATACTTCGTCACACCGTATTTGCGCAGCAGTAATATAAGCGCACCTTATTTTGGAAAAAATACACTTTTTTTTTTAATAAAAAAAAAAATATGGTAACAGTAAAATTAGCCCAATTTTCTTTTTTATACTGTGAAAGATAACGTTACGAGTAAATTGATACCCAACATGTCACACTTCAAAATTGCGCCCGCTGGTTTTACCCTTAAAAATCTCCATAGGCGACGTTTAAAATTTCTACAGGTTACCATTTTTTAGTTACAGAAGAGGTCTGGGGATAGAATTATTGCTCTCACTCTAACGACCGCGGCAATGCCTCACATGTGTGGCTTGAACGCCATTTTCATATTCTGGCGCTACTCACGTATGCGTTCGCTTCTGCGCGCGAGCTCGTCGGGACGGGGCGCTTTAAAAAAAAATTTTCATATTTATTTTACTTTTAATTTTTTATTTTGACACTGTCCTTTTTAAAAAAAAAAACATTTTTGGGTCACTTTTATTCCTATTACAAGGAATGTTAACATCCCTTGTAATAGAAAAAAAAGCATGACAGGACCTCTTAAATATGAGATCTGGGGTCAAAAAGACCTCATATCTCAAATTTACACTAAAATGCAATAAAAAAAAAAAAAAACATTTCTCCCTTAAGAGCATTGGGCGGACGTGATGTTTGAAGTCGCTTCCGCCAGTCAATGCTATGGAGCCAAGCGGGGGCCATCTTCCCTTCGCTCGGCAGCCAGACATCCAGGAGAGCGGACATGATGCCTGGCTGCCGAACCACTGGAGCGTGGCAGGAGGGGGCCCTCTCCTGCCCCCTGATGAAAGTGATCATGCGGCGAATCCGCCGCAGAGACCTCTTATCTGAAAGCAGACCGCCCGCTAAAGAAGAGGATACCGGGGTTATGGCAGCTATCTGCTACCATAACAACGATATTCCTCTTCAAACGGTCGGTCCGTAAGAGGTTAAAGTGGTCACCAGATTAACCTCATCTACAAGAGAGGATCAGACAAACAATGGAACAATGGGAAATACCTACTTAAAGAGCTGTTCCGACCCCCCCCCCCACCAAAAAATTAAAAGTCAGCAGCTACAAATACTGTAGCTGCTGACTTCTAATATTAGGACACTTGCTTGGCAAGGCAATGCCGCTGTCATTCGTGTTGAGGGAAACCGGCAGTGAAGCCTTTTCGGCGTAAAAGCCAGTTCCCTACTGCGCATGCGTGAAGCTCGCTGCGCTTTCTTACTGGCCCAGGTGGTGGAGGAATGAGGAGGGGGGCCGAGGTCACCGTGGCGAGGCCTCCTGGTAGTGGAGTATGGGTATCTGTCAAAAGCAGGTACCCGCTCCCACCCGAAAGGTGTGAAATGTGGCACCGGAGGGAGGGAGGGAGGAGGCAGATAAGTGGAGCTTCCACTTTTAGGTGGAACTCCACTTTAACAATAAACACACAACAAACCGTGATCTCGCCCCACCACAGATTATTCGGCAACAGTATTCAAGAAGGCCCAGGGCTGTCCAAATCTCATTAACCAGCTTTCTTTTCACATATATCTGTTCACTGAGTTTCAAATGCCTCAAATGCCAGGGCCCATAGTCAGTGGGTAGGAGGCTTTCCCCTAGTCCTCTCCAAAAGCCTCAGTCCTGGTTGTGTCTGTCACAGGTATACTCTTGGTCCAACCAGCTAAAGCTGGGCAGACCTCTTTCTTCGGGAAAGGGCAGGGTCCAACCTGCTTAAGCAAGGCCTACCCAAGTACTAGGTGGGGCTCCCCATAGGGGAAATCCCCATGGAAGGGGAACCTGACCAAAAGGCCAAATGCCCTCCTCCCAAGACTTTCAGGGCAAGCCTGAGGATCTAGATCCTACTGGTCGGGAGTAAGTGCCAAGCTTTGTATATGCCAGTCAGGTGCCAATGTGCAATACAATGGCAGACCCTTCAGCTAGTGTTCTCTGAGGGGGGTATGCTCATTGGGTGACCCTCTGTGTGCACTATGCAGAAGAGCAGCCACTTGGCACAGGCCCTGGAAGACCGCAGCGATCGCTGAGGTAGGCTAGGTTCACACCTGTGCAGGTGATTGCCTCTGCGGGACAACACCTGTTCCTGCAACCACCCACACAGAAAAGCTTGCTGCCAATCAGAAGATGCGTGGGCATACCATTAACCCTAATGGCACCCTCGCCCTAAAAAACGCAGCACTGCTTCCCGCACTGGGAGCCACACTGCGCTTGGGTTTCTGTGTAGGCATAGTTTTCAAAAATGCATTTTCAGGGGGAACAGCAGCCCATTCAAATGAATGGGTTGCCGTGCCTATGCAAAACCTTGGCGAAGAAGCTTGCAGGCATTGAATTGCTGGAGAGGAGGTTAGTATAGTTCTACTCTAAAGTGGTTGTAAATGCTGAAGGTCCTTTTACCTTAATGCATTAAGATAAAAAAACCTTCTGTGCCAAAAGATCCCTCACCACCCCCCTTATACTTACTTGAGCCCAATCTCAATCCATGCTGTGCATGACAGCAACCGCGCTCACTGCTCTCTCCCTTCTCGCTGGGCAGATTAATAGCAACTGGAGCCATATGATGTGGGGCCAAGCCCCCCCCCCCCCGTCTGCGTTAATAGACACAGACCGGGCAGGTCAGGAGCGAGCCAGCATGGGTTCCCCCATAGAAAGTGGCTTTCTTTGGGAGCACTCGGCGAAGAGGAGAAGCCAGGAGCGCCATCGCGGGACCTGAGAAGAGAGGGGCTGCTCTGTGCAAAACCATTCCACAGAATAGGTAAGTATAACTTATTTAACCCCCTCCTACCCGGCCTATTGTAATACGACAGCCGAGCAGGAGCCCTGTTATCCTGGGAAGACATCATATGGTGTCCTCACGGGATCGCACCTTGCATGCGCCCCACGGGCCGCGCTCTAGCACAATCTGCCACTGGACACAGCCTATGACCGATCACTATATCGGCTGCCAGTACCATGTGATTACTGTGGCTAATCACAGAAGATCCCATCAAAGTGATGATTTGATTCATGCCTTTCACTGTGTACTATTGTGATGAGCCTTTGTGATTGGTCACAGTGATCACATGGTACAGACAGGGCCAATCACAGCCCATCTGTACTATGTGATTAGCTGTGGGCAGCGAATGACAATAGTATACACTGAATTAATAATTTTCATTCAGAAGAAATGGTTGCTTATAACTGTAAAATTTAGTTATAAGCAATCGTAGTGTGTAAAAAAACAAAACAAAAAAAAAAACCTGATCACCTCCCCAGAGTAGTACAGTGTTACTTTAACACTGTATTGCTCTAGTCACTGTATGGAAAAGAAAAATAAAGTTGTAAAAAAAACTACTAATGTATTTTTTTTTCTATTTTTACATACTGTCCCTGATCCCCACCACAGTTGTTATATGATGACGCTGTACTGCACTGGTGACATTATGACATTTTTTTTTTTTTTTTTTTAATTGTGAAATTTTTTTTTATTAAATTCTTAATTTTTCTAACTATTGTGATAAAAAAAATACAATTTAAAAAAAACGTGCCTCTTACTAAATACTTTGGACTGTCTACTTTGCGAAAAGGGGGCATTTGGGGGGATATTTGTATTGTCCTGGAATTTTTGAGCCTCAAGAACAGAGAGGTCATCAATACATTGTGGTTGATCAATTTTCAGATATACTGTATATACCATAGTTTGTGGATTCTCCTTTCCTACAGACTAAATAATATACACCGATTTGAGTTATTTTCACCAAAGAAATTTTAGTGGGATAAAGTTTATTTAGAAAAAGTGTATTTATTTGCAAAATTTTATAACAGAATTTTTTTTCAAATTGAAATTTTTTTTTTTTCGTTTAGCAAAAAATAAAATATAAAACAGCGGTGATTGAATACCACTGAAAGAAATCTCTATTTTGTGTAAAAAAAAAAAAAGTCATACGGGTACAGTGTTGCATGACCGCACAATTGTCATTCAAAGTGCGACAACGCTGAAAGCTGAAAATTGGCCTGGGCAGGAAGGGGGTGAAATTTTTCGGTACTGAAGTGATTAATATTTTAAAATTAAACATTCTTTTTTTTTTTTTTTTTTATCACTTTAATTGTACTTAGCACGCATCAACACACGTTAAAAGGTAACGCACATGGTGTGAATCAAGTCTTTCTTTACTTCCTGACCTTTTCCTTTTTCTTGCACTCTGGATTAATATAACGGTCTCTCCTGACGTTATTGTTCCCCCGCTGGCCATCTCTAAATGCATTCCTCTGCTCCATCTTCTTTTAGTTACCAAGAAACGCAAGACAGAAATTTATGGATTGGTGTCAACATCTTCCAGAACAACAAACAGATACAGTGTAGCCAGCTGAGATGTATCAAGTAGACATTACTGGAGATATTTATTGATGGCGTATCCAGTGTCTTCTGGTCTTTGATATATAACAGCTGTGGATGTTAAATAAACTCTGTGAGCGGCTTCATGCGATTCGAGAGAGAAGATCCAATCCTGACCCAACCTGGATTATAGACATCCCGGTACAACGCTGATTCTTCACCGGGGGGGGGGGGGGGGGGGGGCACCTTTATGGAACTAGATAAAATAATTATAATCCAATAACAACATTAAACATGATTTGTATTCATTAAAAGTTGCTACTAGTTGTAGCCGTAAAACAGAAGTGAACCAATACGGCTTGAGCAAAATAGTTGAAGAAACAATAACCCCTTAAAGTGGTTGTAAACCCTCCATATGAAGTGACTGGCCTCAGGTAACACACCCAGGGCCACTAATGGGGGGGGGGGACCCCCGGTCCTCTTGTAGGGGGCCCAAGCACACAGGGGGGCCCACACAGGGAGGGGGATTTGTGACAGACGACAATTGCAGATCTCTTCCTCCAGCAGCTAAAAGCTGGTCTCTCCCCCTCTCCCTGCTGCCAGCTTTTATCTGCTGAGAAAAAGACAGTTGTCCCTCGCTAATCCCCTCCCAGCTCTGGCTATAATGTTAGCTCCGCTCCTGTGATTGTTATCTCTGTAACTTTGTCTCTCTCCCTCTGTCTTTCTGATCCCCGGAACTCCAACTGCCCAGCCTTTTGTATTTTTTTTTTCATCTTCATTTTTATCTATCAACTCGGATTTATCCTTTAGATTTAGCTGGAATTATGTGAGTTATGTTGTATTTGTGTCTGCTAATAATGATTTTATTGGATCTTTAGCGAAATATAGCATTAATATTTTCTTGGGGGAGCCCTGTCAGGTAGTCTGTACGGGGCCCAGCGATTTCTATAAGCAGCCCTGGATACACCTTAAGTTGTACCGGTTTATCTGCAGCCCTCTCGCTTGTACAGCTCTTCTAAGCCTCCAGTCGCCAGGGGGTGGGGATCTGAAGTGACACACTGTAAAACACGTAGCACAGATTTGAGTGAAATCTGAGTCCTGAGTGGAGGGAATTGACACGCCCCCCCCCCCTCCAGTGCTGGGACAAGGACATCCAGTGCCCAGAGCAAAAATGGCAAATTGCATTCGCCCCCCCCACCAGGTGGAGTCCCCAGTTGAGTCCCCCCCTTTACATCAGGTGTCCCCAGTAGAGTCCCCTCCTTTACATTAGGTGTCCCCAGTAGAATCCCCCCCTTTACATCAGGTGTCCCCAGTAGAGTCCCCCCCTTTACATCAGGTGTCCCCAGTAGAATCCCCCCCTTTACATCAGGTGTCCCCAGTAGAGTCCCCCCCTTTACATCAGGTGTCCCCAGTAGAGTCCCCCCCTTTACATCAGGTGTCCCCAGTAGAGTCCCCTCCTTTACATTAGGTGTCCCCAGTAGAATCCCCCCCCTTTACATCAGGTGTCCCCAGCAGAGTCCCCCCTTTACATCAGGTGTCCCCAGTTGAGTCCCCCTTTACATGAGGTGTCCCCAATTGAGTCCCCCCTTTACATCAGGTGTCCCCAATTGAGTCCCCCTTTACATCAGGTGTCCCCAATTGAGTCCCCCCTTTACATCGGGTGTCCCCAGTAGAGTCCCCCCCTTTACATTGGGTGTCCCCAGTAGAGTCCCCCTTTACATCAGGTGTCTCCAGTAGAGTCCCCCCTTTACATCAGGTGTCCCCAGTAGAGTCCCCCCCTTTACATCAGGTGTCCCCAGTAGAGTCCTCCCCATTACATCAGGTGTCCCCAGTAGAGTCCCCCCCTTTACATCAGGTGTCTCCAGTAGAGTCCCCCCTTTACATCAGGTGTCCCCAGTAGAGTCCCCCCCTTTACATCAGGTGTCCCCTTTTACATCAGTTAACCCCATGCTTCCAAGTTGTTGCCCCCCCCCTTGTACTGGGAGATCGGTATTCACGGCATGTCATTCCTCTCTCTGGTCATGTGACAAGTCGCATGACAGGGGGAGAGAGGAAGAAGGACATAGTCCATCCTTCTTCCTCAGCAGTGAGGCCCAGAGACTAAGGGCGGTTCTGTCTCAGCGCCGCCTCTTTTGTGCCCCATGCAGGCTGGAGGGAGGAGAAGGCTGAATCCTCCCTCTGGCAGTAGCTATAGCACATCCGTGCCTAGCAGGAGACCTGATCTTTCTCTGCTACAGTTAGTAACACTTACAGGTCTTGTTCCTTCCCCAGCCTGCAATTGGATGGTGAAAGAGAAGCAGCAGACTGATAAGTTCATCTCTCTGTCACTCTGCTCTTTCCTTCTGTCAGCATGTTAATTGCTTTCACATGAGCACTGAAACACAATCGATTGGCTCCTCCTACTGCCTGTCACTTTTCCAGTCTAAGCTCTGCTGTACAAGGGCTCCAATTCAAATGTAGGCACTTATACTGCTTACATTAAAAGCAATACATAATGTAAATAGGCAAATACTTGCACCAAAAAGAGATTAGGCGCTTTTTTTTCAATCAAGTTTTGCTAGGGCATACAACATGAATTGTCGCTGTACAGAACGCTTAGTGTTTTGGTTTTATTTGACCAACTAATTTGGCATTGCCCAGGGGAGCCAATGAAAAAAAAAAACATGTCGCAGTGCCAAATCTGTGAGACTCTGTGTGCCCCTTTCTGCACAGCATGCAGCAAAGCAGACACAGGCGAGGACTTGTTCTATGAGGCTCCATACACCCTTTAGGTCCCAGCACAACCTGGGGGTACCTGGGGGGGGGGGTGATAGGATCTTGCATTGAGCAATGCTGTTTAATAGCATGTGTTGGTGGTTTGAGCGCAACAGGTCCTCTCTAATAACTGCTTTCCAAAATTGTTTGACAACTTTTTGCAGTCATATTTTTTCCTAATATGAGCTACTGTGACTGCAGTTTCTGCTGCCTTGTACAAGCAATGAACACACAGCTCCACCTACTGGACACATTGTAGAATGCACTGCAATACCAAGGGCAGCAATAAAATAGGAAAATTGTCATCTCTCTGCTAAAAAAAAAAATGTTTTTCTCAATTCACATCTGTCATATACAACACAGGTAACCTCTGAGGATATCTGCCATACCTCTCCACTCACTGACGGGAAAGAGGGACACTTTTTTTTGCAGCACTTAAAGTAATATTAAAGTCAAAAAGTAAACATCTATTATTATATTGCAGCTTACCAATCCTTAGATGTGGTGGCTGCATTCGTTTTTTTTTTTTTGTTTTTTTTTCTTTTTTAGGCCTTCTTTCTTCTATTTTTATCTATTGATCCTGCCAGCAAGTCTGTTTTTCAAAAGGAACACGCCCTCCAGCAGAATGTATCAGTTTACATGGATGAGACAAACTACTTAAAGCGGAGCTCCACCCAAAAGAGGAAACCCCACTTGCAATAATTTACAGGCTAAATAAAATGTGATATGGCACCTAGGGGTCTGTTTAAAAAAAATAACAATAAAAAGGCTAGGCAGCTCACCCTTTCTTTTTTTTTGTTTTTGTTTTGTTTGTTTATTAGTTAGTTTTCTTTTTAGTAGATTTTGTCATCAGACCCCTAATGTTGAGGTCTGGAGGAAAGTTTCTTTTCCTATTCTAAAAGTAGATAAGCCAAGGAATAATAAAGGAAGATATTAAGCAGCGATATAAATATAATGTATTATAGATTAATTCATTATCAAATCTAATAGGGTCCTATAGCCTCGACATATGCCTAAAATGTAATATTTACATCTATATGTCGAGGCTATAGGACCCTATTAGATTTGATAATGAATTTTTATTAGGGTGGCGTATTATTCTTTATCTTTGTCCATGAATTTAATATGTGTCGCTGCTGGTTTATCTGTTATATTTGTTTTGTGAGGTTGGTTTCGATTTTATTTTTCATTCTAAAATGGCTCTATTTCCTTTTTCTGTTATTATGTAGATGTTTTGTTATAAATGGGAAAAATCTTTTGAATAAAGAAAAAGAAATAAAATAAGTAAAATAAAGTTTACTAGACGAATGTCACAAGCATTTGTCCATCCATAACGAATTTTGGCCATGTTTTGTCCAATTTGATTATTTCCTATGATTGTCAGCTCCATCTAGTGGCATAATGTCATTTTATTTTTATACTTCATAAATTATATATTATATATATTATATTATATATACTTCAGGAAACTACTGCATTATGGGCACTAGATGGAGCTGACGATCATAGGAAATAATCATATTAGACCAAATACGCTCAAAATTAATTACGGCCGGGCGAATGCTTGTGACATTCGTCCAGCACATTTTTTTTTACAAGTAGACCCCTTTTTAAGTGGAGCTTTCAGTTACTTTACAAGTCTGTGTGAATACATTCCTGACAGGTCACAATATTCAGTAACGCTATTATTTTTCAAAAAGCTCCACCTTATATAAAAATAAAATAGACCCTCCAGTCCAGGTGACTTTGCCTAGGCTGAGATGATCTCATCAGTCCGCTGCAAGCAGGAGGAAGCATTTCTTCAGTCTGCTCCCCACAGCCCTATTGTGAAGAGAAATCACCCCAATAGAACATATACAGCAAAAAGAAAAACTATTCAAAAATATTCAAAACTAAAAAGAAAAGTTTTAGCTTCGGATATGGTTTACTGGCATATAGCTCCAGTCAGTGGCTTTTCCTAGGCTGAGATGATGTAAATAGTCTGCTGCAGGCAGAAAAAAGTAGTGCCCCAGTCTCCTCTTCTGCAATCAGACTGCAACCTTGTAAAGGGAAATCTCCCCAATGTTACATAGACAGCAAGGAAGAAAAAGTATCCAAAAATATTGCAAAATAAAAATAACAGATACATTTGGTATAGCACCACATGATGGATTCACACTCATGTATTCTGCTCTGATCACACAGCCTATGATAGCGAGCATTAACCTGAAAGAACACAGAACTTTGTGTCACAGATAGGCCTTTGGGGTTAGAGCATAGCCAGACCTAGGGGGATGCTGGGGTGGGCTATTTTAGTGGCACCCCCTCACTTCTCTGCTGACCTCCCAATCTTTCCCCTGCTGCCCCCCCTTACACTGTCCTGCTGCCCCCCCTGCACACTGCCCTGCTGCCCCCCCTGCACACTGCCCTGCTGCTTCCCCTGCACACTGCCCTGCTGCCCACCCTGCACACTGCCCTGCTGCCCCCCCTGCACACTGCCCTGCTGCCCCCCCTGCACACTGCCCTGCTGCCTCTCCTGCACACTGCCCAGCTGACAACACAGAACCTTTGTGTCACAGATAGTCCTGTTGGGGTTATAGCATGGCCAGACCTAGGGGGTTACTGGGGTGGGCTATACACCCCCAGATTTCAGTGGCACCCCCTCACTTCCCTGCTGACCTCCCAATCTTTCCCCTGCTGAACCCGCCCTCACCATACACTGCACTACTGACCCCCTGTACACTGCCCTGCTGCCCCCCTTACACCTCCCTGCTGCCCCCCCTTACACTGCCCTGCTGCCCCCCTACACTGCCCTCCTACACTGCCCTGCTGCCCCCCCGTACACTGCCCTGCTGCCCCCCCCGTACACTGCCCTGCTGCCCCCCCCTACACTGCCCTGCTGCCCCCCCCTACACTGCCCTGCTGCCCCCCTACACTGCCCTGCTGCCCCCCGTACACTGCCCTGCTGTCCCCCCTACACTGCCCTGCTGCCCCCCCCTACACTGCCCTGCTGCCCCCCGTACAATGTCCTGCTGCCCCCCCCTACACTGCCCTGCTGCCCCCACTACACTGTGTCAGTAATGCTTACAGTTATTTATTACCTCTTACAGAGTTTAGAATACCCCCCCCCCCAGAAGTAGGGAGCCATCTTTGTTCAGGTGTCATCCAGGCTCGCCATCTACTTCCTGCACTGAGATGCCAGCTCGGAGATGAAGCAATCATGTAAATTCTGATGATTGTGCAGTTCTTGGCTCTGTTCACAAATGTCTGACACAGATCAGTCCCTGCTGTGTCCTCTCACCTTGTGGCTCACTACAAAGTTACAATGTTGCAGTCTGATCACTTGGGAGACTGATGACATCATCTGAGCCTAGGCAAAATGACTGGACTGGACTTAAAATGGTATTAAACCCAAAAGAAAACATTTATTATATTGCAGCTTAATATTTCTTAGATGTGATGGCTGCATTCATTTTTTTTTAGGGTTTCTTTCCTTTATTTTTACCTGGTGGTGATCCAGCCAGTAAGCCTGTTGTTTTTCAAAAGCTCTCCAGCAGAATGTATTAGTTACAGAGATTATTTAACACTAACAGGGGTGCTTACAATGACCAGCTTTTATTTATTTTATGTAAAACCTTTATGACAAAAGAACAAAAAACAGTTTGCTGTAACTGTTTATATAGTGTGAGTTGGATTTTGGCTTCAACTTGTTAGTGGAATTAAATCTGCTAATACATTTGACACTTATTTGTTGAACTAGATGGACTTGTCTTTATTCAGTCTGACTAACTATGTAACTATGTAACACTCCCATCCCCACCCCACCCCCAGACTAACCATGCTACTGTGTGTTGTGCCCCCTGTGCTCCTTCATTCAGATTGGGGGGGTGCTCTAATACAGGAGGTGTGTTACTGGCCAGATCACCAGGTGAAAACAGAGGGAAAAAAGCATAAAAAAAGAAAACGGATGCAGCCGCCACATCTAATGATTGGTAAGCTACAATATAATACAATTTTGGTTTTGGGCTTATTATTGCTTTAAGGCCTGATTCACATCTATGGCATTTTTAGTGCTTTTTGCATTTTGCAGATTTGAACTACAGTCCATTTAACATGGTTTCCTATGGAACACGTTCTGTAGTGCAAATCTGCAAAAAGCACTAAAAATGCCATAGCTGTGAATCCAGCCTAAAACCTAAAGACTAAAAAACTTTCTTTTTTTTGAATATTTTTGGTTAGGGTTTTTTTCTCTTCTTGTGTACAAGTTTGCAGGGGTCTCCAAACTTTCTAAACAGGGGACCAGTTTACTGAGCTCCAGAATCTAGACTGTGATTATTGGGAGTAGAAAAGGTCCCAGAGGAAAAAAAAAACATGCCCTATCTTTGGTGTCATTAGGAGGAATTGTGCCCCATTGTTGGTGTCGGTGGGAGGAGCTGTGCTCCATCTTTGGTGGGAGGAGCTGTGCCCTATTGTTGGTGTCAGTGGGAGGAATAGTGCCCCATCGTCAGTGTCAGTGAAAGGCGTGGTGCCCCATCGTTGGTGGGAGGAGCTGTGCCCCATCAATGGTGTCAGTGGGAGGAGCTGTGCCCCATCGTTGGTGTCAGTGGGAGAAATAGTGCCCTATCATTGGTGTCAGTGAAAGGCGTTGTTCCCCATCGTTGGTGTCAGTGAAAAGAGCTGTGCCCCATGGTTGGTGGGAGGAGCTGTGATCCATCGTTGGTGTCAGTGAAAGGCGTTGTGCCCCATCATTGATGTCAGTGGGAGAAGCTGTGCCCCATCGTCGGTGGGAGGAGCTGTGCCCCATTGTTGGTGGGAGGAGCTGTCCCCCATCATTGGTGTCAGTGAGAGGAATAGTGCCCCATCTCTAGTGTCAGTGGAAAGAGTTGTTCCCCATTGTTGGTGTCAGTGGAAGGCATTGTGCCCCATCGTTGGTGGGAGGAGCTGTGCCCCATCGTTGGTGTCAGTGGAAGGAGCTATGCCCCATCATTGGTGGGAGGAGCTGTGCCCCATCGTTGGTGGGAGGAGCTGTCCCCCATCATTGGTGTCAGTGAGAGGAATAGTGCCCCATCTCTAGTGTCAGTGGAAAGAGTTGTGCCCCATTGTTGGTGTCAGTGGAAGGCATTGTGCCCCATCGTTGGTGGGAGGAGCTGTGCCCCATCGTTGGTGTCAATGAAAGGAGCTATGCCCCATCGTTGGTGGGAGAAGCTGTGCCCCATCGTTGGTGGGCGGAGCTGTGCCCCATTGTTGGTGGGAGGAGCTGTGCCTCATCCTTGGTGGGAGGAGCTGTGCCTCATCGTTGGTGAAAGGAGCTGTGCCCCATCGTTGGTGGGAGGAGCTGTGCCTCATCATTGGTGGGAGGAGCTGTGCCTCATCGTTGGTGGGAGGCAATTGCGTCCCTAGGGGGGGGCCAGAGTAGGCCCTGACCCCCCAACATTATGCTGTACCCCACCATGTGCCCCCCCCCCCATAAATTTTTTTTTTTTAACAAAAAATCAATGTCTAGGAGGGAGAGAGTCCCCAGTCAGCTCCTGCGGGTGATTCCTCCCCCCTCCCTCTGCTTGCTGACACTGCATAATGCGAGCGCTCACACAACCACGGCCACTCGATCTGCTCCTTCCCCTGCATCCTCATTGGCAGGGAGAAGAGCGAGTTGCAGGAAGGACTCCACCAGGACTCTCAGTTACTGAAAAAACAGACTGATTTCTCCCATCCTTAGGACAGGAGGACCAGCCTGTAAATTCCAAGAGATGCCAGACCAGCGCTGTCAATAGTAGGGCTGCTGAAATTAATCGCAGCATCGATGCATCGCGATTCGGGTGTCCCCGATGCGGCATCGATGCATGCGACCCAAAAAATCGATGTCTGGCCCCGCCCCCTCCCGGGAGAGCGCTCCGTACGTAAAGCTGTTACTAGTGTGTGTATTTTCCGCTCATGTGACTCTCGGCCGCGCCTCCCTCCTCTGAGTCCCCTGATTTCAGCCCCGCCCACTGACTGGAGCTAGCAGGTCAGAAGAGAGGCGGGCGGGGCTGACATCAGGAGAGACGTGAGAGGAGGGAGGCGCGGCCGAGAGTCACATGAGCGGAAAATACACACACTAGTAAAAGCTTTACGTACGGAGCGCTCTCCCGGGAGAATTCCCTGCTCAGGAAAGATGTGACAACCGGCGGAACACCGGCGGCTGGAGTGGAGATCGGGGGGAGATGGTGAGCAGGCAGATCGCCCTGCTCATTACAGGTTGCCACCAGCACCGGCGGAGCAGCATGTAAGTACAGAGGGGGAGGGGGGGCGCTGTGACACAAGTCCATATCATACAATTGTCTTCTATGTGCCTTCATCACACCACAACTCTGCATTATTGTCCCCAGTCTGTGACCATCTCCTGTGCCATGTCCCCAGTCTGTGACCATCTCCTGTGCCATGTCCCCAGTCTGTGACCATCTCCTGTGCCATGTCCCCAGTCTGTGACCATCTCCTGTAGCATGTCCGCAGTCTCTGATCATCTCCTGTAGCATGTCCGCAGTCTCTGATCATCTCCTGTAGCATGTCCGCAGTCTCTGGCCATCTCCTGTAGCATGTCCGCAGTCTCTGATCATCTCCTGTAGCATGTCCGCAGTCTCTGATCATCTCCTGTAGCATGTCCGCAGTCTCTGACCATCTCCTGTAGCATGTCCGCAGTCTCTGATCATCTCCTGTAGCATGTCCGCAGTCTCTGATCATCTCCTGTAGCATGTCCGCAGTCTCTGATCATCTCCTGTAGCATGTCTGCAGTCTCTGATCATCTCCTGTAGTCATTTGGGGGCAGTCTGGAGCTCCTCTTTAAGTTGTCTGCACTGTTTACACTTTGCTACATGCAAGGAGTGTTACAAATTAAAGAAAATACAGTCAGCGCAAAAATACAACTGTCACAAAGGAAACAAGCCGCTGAACACTAAAGGTAAACATATAAAACCTCAAAAGACATATGGAAAACAAAGCAGTGCAGCGCTATACTAAAAGTCCAAATAAAGTCCCAAAAGAATTGGAAAACGCATATGAATGGAAAGAAGGATTCTCCTCTGGAATGATGTAGGTGCTCAAAAAAATTCCATGCAGTGCTACAAGTCCGTGAACCCACCACCGGCCAGCCAAACCGCTCACCTTAGCATATGGACCCCTGAGCTAACATAAGGGTCATAACAGCTTTTACCACACTCAGTGGATAAGGATGAAGACTTGTCTAAGTAGATGGTCCCACGGTAATGGAAATGGCACTCGAAATTGCAGATCATATTACATGAAATAAAAATGGAAAAAACATAGTGCACACTGCGTGGCTAAAACACAGTAACATTTATTAAAATTCGGTACTCACAAACATGGCACTATGCCCTAGTGCTGGGATACAGATAAAATGTCATCAAAAAAGTATCGTGATTAGAATGATGGCTGCAGTGATGTCCAAAAGCTCCCGCACGCGTATCGTCCTCTAGACTTCCTCAGCGGTAATGGTAATGGTAATCCATTACCGCTGAGGAAGTCTAGAGGACGATACGCGTGCGGGAGCTTTTGGACATCACTGCAGCCATCATTCTAATCACGATACTTTTTTGATGACATTTTATCTGTATCCCAGCACTAGGGCATAGTGCCATGTTTGTGAGTACCGAATTTTAATAAATGTTACTGTGTTTTAGCCACGCAGTGTGCACTATGTTTTTTCCATTTTTATTTCATGTAATATGATCTGCAATTTCGAGTGCCATTTCCATTACCGTGGGACCATCTACTTAGACAAGTCTTCATCCTTATCCACTGAGTGTGGTAAAAGCTGTTATGACCCTTCTGTTAGCTCAGGGGTCCATATGCTAAGGTGAGCGGTTTGGCTGGCCGGTGGTGGGTTCACGGACTTGTAGCACTGCATGGAATTTTTTTGAGCACCTACATCATTCCAGAGGAGAATCCTTCTTTCCATTCATATGCGTTTTCCAATTCTTTTGGGACTTTATTTGGACTTTTAGTATAGCGCTGCACTGCTTTGTTTTCCATATGCAAGGAGTGTTGTCTTTTTTTTAAGAACAGATAAAATTTAAAAAATGGAGTTCTTCTGACTACTTAAATTTTTTGGATGAAAACCGCGCGCAGTAATCGTGATGCATCGTTAATCGTGGACCTGATAATCGTAATCGAATCGAATCGTGAGGCCAGTGAAGATGCGCACCCCTAGTCAATAGCAGGGGCAGGACAGCAAGAGGAGGCTGGGGAACCCCACAGTGGCAGAACACCAGGGCCCGGTGGCAAGACAACCTTTGCAACCCTGATAGTTCTCCCACTGCTTTGGATCCTTATATTTTCTTGATATGCTGGTGACATATATCTCTTGTTTTCTGCCACCCTGGGGGGGCCCCAATACAGTAGGAAGGGAGCTCACTGCAGAACATGTGAAAGGGCCCATTGTGGGGTCGTAGTAAAGGGCCCTAGTATATATTTATATATCTATATATATATATATAAATATATATATATATATATATATATATATATATATAAATAGATAGATAGATAGAATATCTATCTATCTATCTATATATATATATATATATATATATATATATATATATATATATATATGCATTTTATAGTTGCCCCCCTACTTTTGTCCCTGTCCCCCCATGTGCCCCCCTAAATATGAAAGCTGGAGATGTCACTGGTGGGAGGAGCTGTGCCCCATCGTTGGTGGGAGGAGCTGTGCCTCATCATTGGTGGGAGGAGCTGTGCCTCATCGTTGGTGAAAGGAGCTGTGCCCCATCATTGGTGGGAGGAGCTGTGCCTCATCGTTGGTGGGAGGAGCTGTGCCCCATCGTTGGTGAAAGGAGCTGTGCCTCATTGTTGGTGGGAGGAGCTGTGCCCCATCGTTGGTGAAAGGAGCTGTGCCTCATCGTTGGTGGGAGGAGCTGTGCCTCATCATTGGTGGGAGGAGCTGTGCCCCATCGTTGGTGAAAGGAGCTGTGCCTCATCGTTGGTGGGAGGAGCTGTGCCTCATCGTTGGTGAAAGGAGCTGTGCCCCATCGTTGGTGGGAGGAGCTGTGCCTCATCGTTGGTGGGAGGAGCTGTGCCTCATCGTTGGTGAAAGGAGCTGTGCCCCATCGTTGGTGGGAGGAGCTGTGCCCCATCGTTGGTGGGAGGAGCTGTGCCTCATCGTTGGTGGGAGGAGCTGTGCCCCATTGTTGGTGTGAGGAGCTGTGCCCCATTGTTGGTGGGAGGAGCTGTGCCTCATCGTTGGTGGGCAGAGCTGTGCCTCATCGTTGGTGAAAGGAGCTGTGCCCCATCGAGCCAGTAACGTCATCCGATGTGCCTGTTCATTAGACACAGCATACGGTGCGAGGAGTGAGATCGCGGTGAGCGACTGATCGGTCTATGCGCTGTTACTTTGTATCTCATGTGATTGTAAACACTTATGCTTAACAAGGAGAGTACTATAGTGGTTTTGTTCATTGCGCAATGATGTTCTTCTTTTTGGTTACATGAATGAAACACATGACTGGAGGAATCTAAAAACAACCAGCCGGGTTTATCAGAAGTGCAGAGGAGAGATTTACGGTGCAGACAGCCGTCTATTGAATCAAAAAGCAACCGTGAACTGTGCTGGTTTTTCCTACGCCAATTTACAACTCCCTTTGGACCTTATGTATGCATTTATCCAGGGATCTATATATATATAATTTTCTTTGCCCTTATTTTTCAGATTGATCATATCTTATGTAGTATGATAATTTATAGTATTGATATCTGCCTTATGCACATGTTTTTGCATTCCTAATTAGGAAGTTTACTATATATTATTTCATCTCATGGTATTTTATGGTACTGCTACTTGCCTTAATACTTAATATTCTCTATCTATAATAGGAAGTTCATTTTTAGCGCACTATTCATTGGCAGATTTGTGCCCCATTGTTGGTGTCAGTGGAAGGAGCTGTGCCTCATCGTTGGTGTCAGTGGGAGGAGCTGTGCCCCATCGTTGGTGTCAGTGGGAGGAGCTGTGCCCCATCGTTGGTGTCAGTGGGAGGAGCTGTGCCCCATCGTTGGTGTCAGTGGGAGGAGCTGTGCCCCATCGTTGGTGTCAGTGGGAGGAGCTGTGCCCCATCGTTGGTGTCAGTGGAAGGAGATGTGCCCCATTGTTGGTGTCAGTGGATGAAACGATGCCCCAAGAACTGGATAAAAGCAAACAAAGGGCTGAATCTGGCCCACGGGCCGTAGTTTGGAGACCACTGCACTAGGAGGTAGGTGATTGAGAAAATGCTCCCTTCTGCCTGCAACAGACTGATAACATCAAGCCAGCCTGGACTCAATTTTAAAGATGGTTTTCAAATAGTGAACGGTGGAGCTTCTCTGAGAAATTATACTGTTGCTGTATATTGTCACATGCCAGCAACTTTATACCTGCAGACTTGAAGAGGTGAGTGACAGGTCCACTTTAATGTAAAAGAAAAATCCTCCTGACATTGTCCTGTAGGGGGCAGCCATGCGATCGGTCAGCCCATTTATATAATCGTTTAGCTGTATAGTCATTCTTATATCATTGTGTTATATCATCAGTTGTATAAGGAGCTGCAGTAATTAAAGTGAATTGCTTTGCTTTGCTCTGAATGCGATAAGATCGCTAAGTCCTCGTGTAATGAGGCCATCGGTAGGGGGTGACCTGTTCTCGATTAATGAAGACGCACAGACCTCTATACCGGGCATCAGGCGGATTACATGTCAGACCTCTCTATAGTCTAACCTCCCCTCCCCCCAATGATGGGCGTTAGTCACTGCGGAATCTGATCATTGGATTAATCAATGATTCATCAATGACTCAGACTGCTGATTACAGGCGACCTGAACCTCCCACATACGTTACATATTAATATCTCTGCGCTCGAAGGCGTTATGAAAACCGCCAAGGGGCCCGCCGTGTAGATTTTTCCGGCGCACTAAGGTGCATTATGTCGCTCATTAACATGCACTGCGTTTGGCAGCTTGTTGAAAATAATGGGCTGTCCACCCCCCCCAAAACGTCAAGAGAATTGGACGTCCCACAAAATGTTTAATGTGACATTCTGCAACGCGTGTGCGATGCCTTAGTGCCGGGGGTCTCCAGACTACGGCCTGTGAGCCATATCTGTCCTACAGCAAAATTTTATCCAGCCCTTTGATTTAAAGGGGCTGATGGAAGGGGAGGGGACTCTGATTGGGGACTCTGATAGGGACCCTGATATATAGAGGGTACTCTGATGGGGGCTCTGATGTAAGAGGGGACTCTAATGGAGCCGTGATGTAAGAAGGGAATTTGATTCATGATGTAAGGGGGATTCTGATGAGGACTGACGTAAGAGGAGAAGAGGGGACCCTGATGGGGACTATGATGTAAGTAGGGACTCTGATGGAGGCTCTGATGTAATCGAGGGCTCTTATGGGGTCTTTGATGTAAGGGGGGAACTCTGATGTAAATGGGGATTCTGATGGAAACAGTGGGTTTCTGATGGGTATTCTGATGGAAAGGGGTACTCTAATGTGAGAGGGGACTCTGATGAGGACCCTGATGTAAAAGGGGACTCTGATATTAGGAGGATTTTGATGAGGACTCCCATGTAAATGGGGATTCTGATGGTGACTCTGATGGAGGTGGGGTGGGGGCTCTGATGGGGATTCTGATGGAAGGGGGTACTCTGATGTTAGGATGATTTTGATGAGGACTTTAATGTAAGTGGGGATTCCAATGGAGACTCTGATGTAAGAGGACAATCTGATGGGTACCCTGATGGATGGGGACTCTGATGTAAGAAAACACTTTGATGTAAATGGTGATTCTGATGGAAATGGGGGGGCTCTGGTGGGGATCCTGATATAAGGGGGTACTCTGATGTAAGCGGGGACTCTGATTGGGACTCTGATGTAAGTGGAGATTCTAGAGGAGACTTTGCTGGAAGGGGGGGGGGGACCTGATGAAAGTGGGTACTCTGAGGTAAGAAGGAACTCTGATGGGGACCCTGAGATAACGGGGGGCTCTGACGGGGACCCTGAGATAAGGGGGGGGCTCTGACGGGGACCCTGAGATAAGGGGGGGCTCTGACGGGGACCCTGAGATAAGGGGGGGCTCTGACAGGGACCCTGAGATAAGGGGGGCTCTGACGGGGACCCTGAGATAAGGGGGGGCTCTGACGGGGACCCTGAGATAAGGGGGGGCTCTGACAGGGACCCTGAGATAAGGGGGGCTCTGACGGGGACCCTGAGATAAGGGGGGGCTCTGACAGGGACCCTGAGATAACGGGGGGCTCTGACGGGGACCCTGAGATAAGGGGGGGCTCTGACGGGGACCCTGAGATAAGGGGGGCTCTGACGGGGACCCTGAGATAAGGGGGGGCTCTGACAGGGACCCTGAGATAAGGGGGGGCTCTGACGGGGACCCTGAGATAAGGGGGGCTCTGACGGGGACCCTGAGATAAGGGGGGCTCTGACGGGGACCCTGAGATAAGGGGGGCTCTGACGGGGACCCTGAGATAAGGGGGGGCTCTGACAGGGACCCTGAGATAAGGGGGGGCTCTGACAGGGACCCTGAGATAAGGGGGGCTCTGACGGGGACCCTGAGATAAGGGGGGGCTCTGACGGGGACCCTGAGATAAGGGGGGGTTCTGACAGGGACCCTGATGTAAGGGGAGACTGTGATGTTAAAAGGACTCTGATAGGGGCCCTGATATATGATGTTTATTTGGAATTTCTTTGCTTTGTTGAAGTTTTTCTCTGTTGTTGTATATTATCTCACGCTAAACACCACAAACTCCAAGTGAAATGTATTTATTTAAATGTGATTTGTTTATTTATTTTACTCCCATGAATATTTGTAGGATTCAGGAAGAGCTCCTCATACTGATGTTTGGAGATCCTGGCCTGAGTGCATTGGGATGTAATTCTAATGTATTGGCAATACAACTCAGCAATGCATGTAATGCTCATTCCCACAATGCCCAGATGTAAATGGGCCCTAAAGGCATCAAATACAGTGCCTTGAAAAAGTATTCACACCCCTCGAAATTTTCCTCATTTTGTCATGTTACATCTAAAACATAAATGTATTTTATTGGGATTTTACAGTGCATCCGGAAAGTATTTACAGTGCTTCACTTTTTCCACATTTTGTTATAGTACAGCCTTATTCCAAAATGGTATAAATTCATTATTTTCCTCCAAAATTCTACAAACCATACCCCATAACCAATGTGAAAGAGTATGGCACAACTGCAAACCTACTAAGACATGGCCGTCCACCTAAACTGACCGGCCGGGCAAGGAGAACATTCATCAGAGAAGCAGCCAAGAGGTCCATGGTAACTCTGGAGGAGCTGCAGAGATCCACAGCTCAGGTGGGAGAATCTGTCCACAGGACAACTATTAGTCGTGTTCTCCACAAATCTGAACTTTATGGAAGAGTGACAAGAAGAAAGCCATAAGAAGTCCTATTATAAAAAAGCAGTATATATAAAACAATTAAATTGTGATAATACACCACAAACAGCGCTATTGTTGAGCAAAAAACATATAATCATGTGGCCAACTTCACACGAAAGTCCTTTAAGAGTAGTGAGGAGTTCAGAGAGTGGTTCAGAGAGTGTTCATAGGTGATCATAAAGCAGAGTCTCGGTGTGCACCTTCCACCGGTCAGTTCAATTCCACCATGTGAGAACACACTCCCCCCAGGGGGTTCAACTCACCAGAGCTGAAAGATAAGTAAGCCTCCAAGGAAAGAAAAACCTCTAAGCCAAAACTGCTACCAACACCACTCCGGGAGATTCACAGATGATCAAGGCTGATCTTAGGTCTTTCGCCCAGTTTCGCCGATCTGCTCTGCGAAAAAAAAAGTGTTCTCAAGCTCAGAGATGTCTCAGTGTGTGACTGCAAAGCAAAGCTACTGCATCTCCTATATAAGAACATACACCTCCTGATAGCAGCCAAGCCCTTCAGACTTCACTCCGGGCTTCACCCTCTGTCAGTTTTTCCCCTTTCTGAGCCTTTTCATGTCCTAATCCACATTTCCATTGAATGAAAAGGACATGAAAAGGCTCAGAAAGGGGAAAAACTGCCAGAGGGTGAAGCCTGGAGTGAAGTCTGAAGGGCTTGGCTGCTATCAGGAGGTGTATGTTCTTATATAGGAGATGCAGTAGCTTTGCTTTGCAGTCACACACTGAGACATCTCCGAGCTCCAGAACACTTTTTTTTTTTTTCGCAGAGCAGATCGGCGAAACTGGGCGAAAGACCTAAGATCAGCCTTGATCATCTGTGAATCTCCCGGAGTGGTGTTGGTAGCAGTTTTGGTTTAGAGGTTTTTTTCTTTCCTTGGAGGCTTACTTATCTTTCAGCTCTCGTGAGTTTAACCCCCTGGGGGGAGTGTGTTCTCACATGGTGGAATTGAAACTGACCGGTGGAAGGTGCACACTGAGACTCTGCTTTATGATCACCTATGAACACTCTCTGAACTCCTCACTACTCTTAAAGGACTTTCGTGTGAAGTTGGCCACATGATTATATGTCTTTTGCTCAACAATAGCGCTGTTTGTGGTGTATTATCACAATTTAATTGTTTTATATATACTGCTTTTTTATAATTTGATTATGTTTTAAACGTCTGCTTTTATACCATATTATTTCAAGTTTTTACCCACTTTGTGATAACAAATTGGGTGATACCTGTATTTTTATCAATTAGTTCTATCTCTACTTCTGAACAGCATTTTGTCATTGGCGCTGAGAGGTGTACTGCAGGCCCGAGTGAACACCTTTTGTTTATTTAATTCTGTCCCATAAGAAGTCCCGTTTGCAGTTTGCGAGAAGCCATGTGGAGGACACAGCAAACATGTGGAAGAAGGTGGTCTGGTCAGATGAGACCAAAATTGAACTTTTTGGCCTAAAAGCAAAACGCTGTGTGTGGTGGAAAACTAACACTGGACATCACCCTGAACACACCATTCCCACTGTGAAACATGGTGGTGGCAGCATCATGTTGTGGGGATGCTTTTCTTCAGCAGGGACAGGGAAGCTGGTCAGAGTTGATGGGAAGATGGATGGAGCCAAATACAAGGCAATCTTAGAAGAAAACCTGTTATGCCCCATACACACGGTTGGATTTTCCGACGGAAAATGTGTGATAGGACCTTGTTGTCGGAAATTCCGACCGTGTGTGGGCTCCATCACACATTTTCCATCGGATTTTCCGACACACAAAGTTTGAGAGCAGGATATAAAATCTGAATTTCCGATCGTGTGTACACAAATCCGACGCACAAAGTGCCACGCATGCTCAGAATAAATAAAGAGATGAAAGCTATTGGCTACTGCCCCGTTTATAGTCCCGACGTACGTGTTTTACATCACCGCGTTCAGAACGATCGGATTTTCCGACAACTTTGTGTGACCATGTGTATGCAAGACAAGTTTGAGCCAACATCCGTTGGAAAAAATCCATGGATTTTGTTGTCAGAATGTCCGAACAATGTCCGACCGTGTGTACGGGGCATTAGAGTCTGCAAAAGACTTGAGACTGGGGCGGAGGTTCACCTTCCAGCAGGACAACGACCCTAAACATACAGCCAGAGCTACAATGGAATGGTTTAGATCAAAGCATATTCATGTGTTAGAATGGCCCAGTCAAAGTCCAGACCTGAATCCAATTGAGAATCTGTGGCAAGACTTGAAAATTGCTGATCACAGACGCTCTCCATCCAATCTGACAGAACTTGAGATATTTTACAAAGAAGAATGGGCAAAAATGTCCCTCTCTAGATGTGCAAAGCTGGTAGAGACATCCCCAAAAAGACTTGCAGCTGTAATTGAAGAGAAAGGAGGTTCTACAAAGTATTGACTCCGGGGGGCGCCATACAAATGTACCCCCCACACTTTTCACATATTTATTTATAAAGAATTTGGAAAAACATTTATCATTTTCCTTCCACTTCACAATTATGTGCCACTTTGTGTTGGTCTATCACATAAAATCCCAATAAAATACATTTACGTGTTTGATTGTAGCATGAGAAAATGTGGAAAATTTTAAAGGGTATGAATACTTTTTCAAGGTACTGTAATTACTTTCTTCTTCTCTCCTATACAGCCGGCATGTGAGGCATTGGTCATGTGATCTCTGCCAAGGGTGACTGGTATCTCATAGAACCGGCCAATTAGAGGCTCTGTCTAGACAGCCTTCTTCTTTTCAGTAGAGGTCACACGATCAATGCTGTTGCATATAATCCACTCAGAGATTGCTGGGCTCTCCATTAAAGTGGTTGTTAACCCACTTTTGTTACATGCTGCCATCCTCTCTGCAGCATTATACTAATTGTCCCTGTGCCTGTGTTCTGTAAAAAAAACAAAAAACTGCAGGCTTGTACCTGTATGAGCTCCGTTCCCAGTGTTTCGTCAGATTGGGCGACCCGTCAGATTGTGTAACGGAAGTGACTTTCCATCGCCCCCATCTTGCTACACCCCGCACTCCTCTACAGTAAGGATACAGTGAGAAGGCGGCAAGCGGACATCTTGTTACACCCACCGGAGTTTTGCATTTTACACTTTTTATTTAACAGTAACCTCAGTTTTATATAGTGAAAAACAGTACTTAGAATTCCGTCTGACTGTTTGGATGTTGAATCTTAAAATGTGTTTTGTCTGATTAACAAATCTGTGAGATCCGTAGGCTTGCCGCTGCTTTTGAAATTCAACATCTAAACAGTCAGATGTAGGTCTAAGTACTGTATTTCACTGTATAAACTCAGTTTACTGTTAAAAATAAGTGTAAAATGCAAAATTCCGGTGGGTGTAACAAGATGTCCGGTTGCCGCCTTCCCAGTGCATGCTTACTGTGGAGGAGTGCGGGGTGTAGCAAGATGGCGGCGACGAAACGTCACTTCCATTACACATTCTGACGGGTTGCCTAATCTGATGAAACACCAGTGTTCTATCGAGAAGTGCCCGGGACGAATGACGCATGCGCCGTACAGAACAGCACAACAGCTGAGTTTATGATAAGCTGTTGTGTCTGAGAGACGGCGCCTGCGCATAATAGCCAATTTTTTTGTCAGATTGTGCCTCGCGCTGGCGAGGCGTGTTCATGTCGGTGAGGGGCGGATTAGTACATGATGGGGGCGGATTATTCAATGATGGGCAGTGCTGCAAAACATATATTTTTCTGCTATTCTTCCTGGACGCTTGTGGGGCGTGTTTAGTCAACTGAAGGGCAGATTTTTCTATCTGAAGAATATGTGTTTTGCAGCACTGGCCTTCATTTAAAAATCCGCCCCCATCTTGTTCTAATCCGCCCCTCACCGATATGAACACGCCTCGCCATTGCAAGGCACAATCTGCCAGAAAAAATTCTTCTGTTGGCTATTGTACGCAGGCGCCGTCTCACAGACACACCGACACACAATAGCTGATCGTAAAATCAGCTGTTATGCTGTTCCGTACGGCGCATGCGCAGTACATCCCGGGCACTTCTCGATAGCGGGCACTATCCGACAGAACACAGTACATCCCGGGCACTTCTCGATAGCGGGCACTATCCGACAGAACACAGTACATCCCGGGCACTTCTCGATAGCGGCCACTATCCAACAGAACACAGTACCTCCCGGGCACTTCTCGATAGCGGGCACTATCCGACAGAACACAGTACATCCCGGGTACTTCTCGATAGCGGCCACTATCCAACAGAACACAGTACATCCCGGGCACTTCTCGATAGCGGCCACTATCCGACAGAACACAGTACATCCCGGGCACTTATCGATAGCGGGCACTATCCGACAGAACACAGTACATCCCGGGTACTTCTCGATAGCGGCCACTATCCGACAGAACACAGTACATCCCGGGCACTTATCGATAGCGGGCACTATCCGACAGAACACAGTACATCCCGGGTACTTCTCGATAGCGGCCACTATCCGACAGAACACAGTACATCCCGGGCACTTCTCGATAGCGGCCACTATCCGACAGAACACAGTACATCCCGGGTACTTCTCGATAGCGGGCACTATCTGACAGAACACAGTACATCCCGGGTACTTCTCGATAGCGGGCACTATCCGACAGAACACATCAGCTGGTGACCCTTTTTCGAACTCTATACCGTAGGCCTATCAGGTAGGATACATCTCAAGATCCCCTACCCATCACTGAATCTACTCATTTTTCTAGTTATTATACACTCATTTATACATTTTTCACAACTTACAGGACCCGCGTTTGGCCCCAGTGTGATTCCAGATCCAAACTTTTTTGCATGCCCTCGACTAATGGGCCTCTCTTCCTATCATAAGGAAGTAAAACCACTTCATATATCCTTACCCATTTATTTCTACCTCGATAGAGGCCATATGAATACTTTGGATATACTAAACAAAGCTTTATACACCATGATTGGAGGACGCACTTGATGGGCAGTATGTGTCAATATCGTTGTTTTTTAAAAATCTCTCTGGAATGCGCAGCCAACATTTATTTATACCAATGTAAGTGGAAACGAAAATGAATATAATATTGCACCTATATGTTTTATGGCTTGATATACACATGTATTTATTATGTCTATGTTGTATATACCATTCCCTATACAGAAACTTCTATTAAAAGCTTATAACCACCCCTGAAGAAGGAGGCTAAAACAACTCCGAAACGCGTCGGGTGCAAGCGTATTGGTATCAATAGCTATAAAAAATATGTGGAACTGCATTCCTTTTTTATCTATGTTATTTGTTTGATGTCTTTATGAGAATTCTTTGTAATTAATAAATTGTTGTTTACTTAAATATACTCTCCTACATATCCTTTTATATGTGCCTTTAAAGTCCACTAGGGGAATTATCTCTGTTCAAATTCTTAAATTTAGGATGTGGCACAATCTGCAGATAATTAGCCGACCAAACCCCTGTCTTCAATTAAACTGGTAGTAGATACCGCTCCCCGCACTAGATCGGCAATTATCTTTGCACGGCTATCTTATTCTAGATCGCTGAAAAACTTTTTACTATTTCATTTTTATTACTTATTGGAAAACTACGTACACTTCCCTAGCATTTTTATACCAATAAGGTAAAATGACCAATTTTACAGGCGACGGATGGGAAACACTGATGGAGGGTTATTTAAAGGATTTCGGAAACAAGGAATCCGTTGACTCTGAGATATCCTCCCTTTTCTCCAGACTCTCTAAGACTCTGGAGAAAAAATCATTATTTTACTGGCATGTCAGATCTTTTCAAGACTACATTAAAGAAGATATAAACCCTGCAGGATTGCGAGTCCAAATCTTCCCGACATTGGAGGGCTTGGACTCGGAATTTAAAAGTAAATGGGAACAGGCACTACGGGCATGCTCACAAAATCTAATGGAAATCCTGATTGAGGAATATAGAAAAAGATCCAACACCTTAGATACAGACATTGTAACTCTCTGTAACAAACTACAGCAGTTAAAAACACAGAGACCTCTTACCAACAAAGAGGACAGACTAAAAACACACTTAGAAACATTCAATAAGGATGTACTTATCAAAAAACGACAGAAGCTCATCCGTGACAGGAACGCTTTCAGGGATGGAAGGGCCTATAAATGGACCCAAAATAGACCGAACCAAAATAAAAGCTACCAATACCAGGGACACCAAACCAACTCCTCACAACCCACTTCAAACCCACCCCAAACTCACACCCAAATGTTCCAGAAACCCAACATGGGACAAAGCACTAAACGCACATTTCGTGGTGACCCCAATGAGGGGCAACAAGCAAAGAAATTAACCCTTGACATCTCTAAAAAAACTAACCCCTTCACTTCCACACAAGAACCAACCTTAAAAACACCAAACGCACAGAGTAACGCACATACCCTGATAAGGGAAACAAATTCCCAATCTAATCCCTCCACGGTCACGACACTAGACACGATTTCTAATGACCCATCTTTTTTAGAAAAAATCTTGATGGGTGTACAACCCACACAATCCAACCCCAATACCTACACCCAAATAGCACTCTAACTGTCCCAGACACTGATCAAGAATTAAAATCAAACAACCTGAGTATTATCAATCTCTCATCCTACGAACTCTCTCACGATGAAACCAATGTCCTGAAAAAAGGTCTGAATTTTTGCCCCAATCAAAACTTGGATAAGTTCGAAATCTATAAAGATCTCCAACTATTCATACGCAAATTGATCCTAAAAAAACTATATCATAAACAGGAGAGACCTACCAATCTGACTTTACAAGAGCACCAAGCATTGAAGCAGTTGGTGTCCCTTCTTGATGAGAACGACCCAACTGACCTTATAGATGAAATCAACCTTTCCCAAATATTAGAGTCTATCGAAACACCCAATGAACCCCCTAAAGGAAATAGGTCCACACTTAAAAAGAAGTCTGACTTCTGCCCTGCGCCAAGTACCCATCCGAACGCAGCGGCCTTCCTAAAGTTAGTTGGCAAAGAGCTAGACAAGATAAGAATCCATAATAAATCCCCTGAAAACCTTACTACAAAAGAGAAGACAGCACTCAAATCATTGTCAAAAAATGACCGCATTACAATCAAAAATGCGGACAAGGGTGGGAACATTGTGGTGTTCGATAATGAAGACTACATTAGGATGTGTAAGAGACTACTGGACAACCTAGAATGGTATCGCCCTATACCGGCGAGTTTGGTTAAAAAATATAATCAGGACTTTTACACATTGATAGATACGGCCTATTCTAACTCAACTATCACAAAATCCCTATGGGAATTTATTAGAAACAACTTCCCCCGCACACCGGTCTTTTACTCATTACCCAAAGTCCATAAAGACATAAAAAACCCCCCCGGTAGACCAATCATCTCCGGTATAGGGGCAATCAGTGAAAATGCAAGCAAGTTGATAGACGAAGTATTGAAACCATTTGTCTATGCCCTCCCTTCCTTCGTAAAAGACACAGTACACTTCCTACAAATTATTGATAAACAAGTAATCCCCGAACATGCCACGTTTGTCACAATTGATGTTGAATCCCTATATAGTTCCATTCCCCATGAGAAGGGTGTAGCAGCCATAAAACATATTCTCCGTACAGCCAGCGATATAGACCCCACATATGGAGAGTTTATTACTTCATTATTAGAATTTATTCTTAGCCACAATGTGTTTACTTTCAATGGCTCCCACTACCTCCAGGTGCAGGGGGTTGCGATGGGGACATGTTGTGCCCCATCGTATGCCAACCTGTACCTGGGGGAGTGGGAGGCCATGTTCCTGAATGATGAGGGTCTGTCGATGTATACGGACCACATACTTGGCTGGTACCGGTACATCGACGACCTTTTCATCATATGGGACGGATCGATCGACCTTCTTAAAGAGTGCCTGCTGAGGATGAATCGTAACGACTTTAACCTCAATTTTACTATGTCATTTGATGCACAGTACGTTACTTTCCTTGACGTAGAGGTCTGCAGGGGTGAGGAAGGAAACATCATAAGTAAACTATTTAGGAAACCCACTGCAAGCAATGCAATTTTGCATGCGAGCAGCTTCCACCCCAAATCCCTCCTTAATTCCATCCCCTATAGCCAATACCTGAGAATAAAACGTAACTGCTCCGATGATAACACCTTCAGATTAGAGGCAAATAAACTACGTGACAGGTTACTACTACGAGGGTATTCCCATACGTCCCTCAAACGCTCTTTTAAAAAAGCCTTGATGCAGCCAAGAGAAGAGCTACTATACTCTAAAAAAGCAAATAAACCTGACAAGAATGATACCGACACTCTCAGGATCATTACCAAATTCAACAACCAACACAGGCAGGTCAGGAATATTGTAACAAAATACTGGCACATGTTACAGTGCGATCCAACACTAGGACCACTGGTCCCACAGAGACCTCTCTTTACGTTTAAAAGAACCACCTCCCTGAGAGACAAGATCACCACCAGCGAGTTTAAGGCAGGGACAAATAAAACACACTGTAAGTATAAGGGAACATTCATGTGTGGAAAATGTAAATATTGCAAATATATGCTTACAACAAAAAATCTGATTCTTCCAAATGGCCAGCCCTTCCACCCCAAACATTTTGCCAATTGTAGGACCTACGGGGTGGTATACCTACTTTTGTGCGAATGTACATGTTTTTATATAGGGAAAACTAAAACTGAATTCTGGAAGAGGGCATATAGACACCTAGTGAGCATGGAAACATGCGATCCGGATCTCCCACTTGGGAGACACACCTTAACAGTACATAAGGGTAAATGTCCTAAAATTAAATTTCTTATTCTGGACCGGGTACATCCGGAATCGAGGGGAGGTGACTGGAATAAGACACTTTTACAGTTAGAGTCCCGTTGGATATATAATTTAAAAGATACCCAACCCCCAGGCTTAAAGGAAACCATCTGGTTTAAACCCTTTCTCGAAGGTTTTTCATCAGGCGGCAGAGAGCAATGAATAAGATAACTATACTATACAATACATATTTACACTTGGACCGTAGATAGAGTCTAGCAATATATATGTATGCCCAGCCCGGTTATTGCTCACTGCTTATTAAACTCATGCCTATATAGAAATGGGACCATAATATGCTGTAGGATATATTGCAACGATATGTTTTGGACATTTTGATTAAATTGCTGTCATATATTTGCCCACTATACATTGTGACATCTTAAGTTGCAATAATCCGGACTATGTATACGCATAACTGAGTGAAATTCCTGGATTTTACCCATATATTGTATATCTGAGTTGTATATTCTCCATGCTTGTTAATCTAAGTCACTGTCTAAGAATACATGCCCTTCCATTAAGATCCCTCCTAACCTGTATAACACTGCCCATCAGCGTCTATTCCTACAATGGTGACTAATTGACTATATATGTATTTATGTTTCCTCCACAGTATGCACAACTTTTGTGCTTCAACCTATTCTACATTTTGTCCACACTGTGATCTGCTATCCGCCCGGCACACAAAGCCGCCTGAGTGTTTCCGGCTCATGGCGGCGCTGTGTGAGGTACAGTGTTGCTGACACTGTCCTCCATCTTGCGACCCCAGCGGACATGCGCAGTCCGTCGGGGAAGCTAGACGTGCCGGCGGGTGCAGTAGGCGTGGCCACGCCTCAACGCGCCTGCGAGCGCATGCGCTGTGGAGGCCTGGCGGCGCTCGCTCCACCCGGGGGGCCAGCCGCAGCGCGTCCGTCCCTCCTCCACCACCTACAGTCAGCTGTTGCTGTCTCTCACTAACAGCTGATTGGTGGGGAGGGCCTTAAATATTCAGCTAATGCTCACACCGAGCGTCATCTGCTTTGGGCAGGACGCTGTCGGTGTGAGCTGCTGCCACAAGATTGTAAGTAACTTCAACATCATATTGAACCTATGCACACTTATAGACCTAGACTGTACTATTGAAACTATAAGTCACGAATCTTATATCACAACTATGCCCTCTCTATTTCTTACCTCTTCCCCCTTCTTCCTCCTTTTCCTTCCCCCCCCCTCCTTCCCCCCCCCTTCCCCTTTCCCCCCCTCTCCCTGTTCTTTTCCCCCCTTCCTTCTCCTCCCCTCCCCCCTCCTTCCCCTTCCCCCCCCCCTCTACCCCCCTTCTTTTTTTCTTTTTTTCTTCTTTTTTTCCTTTTTTTTTTTATTTTCTTTCTTTCCTTTCTTTTCTTTTTTTCTTTTTTTCCTCCCCCTCCCCTCCCCCCCCATTCCTTTCCTCTCTCTTCCCCCCCCCCCTCCCTCCCCTTTCTTTTTCTCTTTTTTTTTTTTTCCCCCCCTTTTTTTCTCTTTTGCTTATTTTCCCTTTCCCCTCCCCCCCGCCTTCCTTTCTTCATGCCCTTTTTCCCTGTCTTTCCCCCCCCCTCCTCCCTTCCCCTTTCCCTTCCCCTTCTTCTTTCCCTCCCTTCTCCTTCCCTGTCTCCCTTTCTTCCCTCCCCCCCCCTTTTCCCTCTCTCCTTCCCCCCTCTTTTCCAACCCCCCCCCCTTCCCCCCCCCTTTTTTTCCTTTTTTCCCCCCTCTTGATCAAATTGAACATTGCCAATCAGGGACAAAGCTGTTGAATCCCTATTCTATTCTATCCCCAAACACATATCTTTTTTTAAATATATCCTAAACTGTCAAGACAAATGACAGAAGTACTAAAATGAGATTTTTATATGTTCCCTCTCCTTTATGTCGATCCTCTAGCCCTCTGAGTCCCACCTGGTCTACACATATCATCAGCTGGTGACCCTTTTTCGAACTCTATACCGTAGGCCTATCAGGTAGGATACATCTCAAGATCCCCTACCCATCACTGAATCTACTCATTTTTCTAGTTATTATACACTCATTTATACATTTTTCACAACTTACAGGACCCGCATTTGGCCCCAGTGTGATTCCAGATCCAAACTTTTTTGCATGCCCTCGACTAATGGGCCTCTCTTCCTATCATAAGGAAGTAAAACCACTTCATATATCCTTACCCATTTATTTCTACCTCGATAGAGGCCATATGAATACTTTGGATATACTAAACAAAGCTTTATACACCATGATTGGAGGACGCACTTGATGGGCAGTATGTGTCAATATCGTTGTTTTTAAAAATCTCTCTGGAATGCGCAGCCAACATTTATTTATACCAATGTAAGTGGAAACGAAAATGAATATAATATTGCACCTATATGTTTTATGGCTTGATATACACATGTATTTATTATGTCGATGTTGGATATACCATTCCCTATACAGAAACTTCTATTAAAAGCTTATAACCACCCCTGAAGAAGGAGGCTAAAACAACTCCGAAACGCGTCGGGTGCAAGCGTATTGGTATCAATAGCTATAAAAAATATGTGGAACTGCATTCCTTTTTTATCTATGTTATTTGTTTGATGTCTTTATGAGAATTCTTTGTAATTAATAAATTGTTGTTTACTTAAATATACTCTCCTACATATCCTTTTATATGTACCTTTTAAAGTCCACTAGGGGAATTATCTCTGTTCAAATATCCGACAGAACACAGTACATCCCGGGCACTTCTTGATAGCGGGCACTATCCGACAGAACACAGTACATCCCGGGCACTTCTCGATAGCGGGCACTATCCGACAGAACACAGTACATCCCGGGTACTTCTCGATAGCGGGCACTATCTGACAGAACATAGTACATCCCGGGCACTTCTCGATAGTGGGCACTATCCGGCAGAACACAGTACATCCCGGGTACTTCTCGATAGCGGGCACTATCCAACAGAACACAGTACATCCCGGGCACTTCTCGATAGAGGGCCCTATCCGACAGAACACAGTACATCCAGGGCACTTCTCGATAGCGGGCACTATTCGACAGAACATAGTACATCCCGGGCACTTCTCGATAGCGGGCACTCTCTGACAGAACACAGTACATCCCAGGCACTTCTTGATAGCGGGGACACTATCCGACAGAACACAGTACATCCCGGGCACTTCTCGATAGCGGGCACTCTCTGACAGAACACAGTACATCCCGGGCACTTCTCGATAGCGGGCCCTATCCGACAGAACACAGCACATCCCGGGTACTTCTTGATAGTGGGCACTATCTGACAGAACATAGTACATCCCGGGTACTTCTCGATAGCGGGCACTATCCGACAGAACACAGTACATCCCGGGAACTTCTCCATAGCGGGCACTATCCGAATGAAACACAGTACATCCCGGGCACTTTTCGATAGAGGGCACTATCCGACAGAACACAGTACATCCCGGGCACTTCTCGATAGCGGGCACTATCCGACAGAACACAGTACAGCCCGGGCACTTCTCGATAGCGGGCACTATCCGACAGAACACAGTACATCACGGGCACTTCTCGATAGCGGGCACTATCTGACAGAACACAGTACATCCCGGGCACTTCTTGATAGCGGGCACTCTCTGACAGAACACAGTACATCCCGGGCACTTCTCGATAGCGGGCACTATCTGACAGAACACAGTACATCCCGGGCACTTCTTGATAGCGGGCACAATCCGACAGAACACAGTACATCCCGGGCACTTCTCGATAGCGGGCACTATCCGACAGAACACAGTACATCCCGGGTACTTCTCGATAGCGGGCACTATCTGACAGAACATAGTACATCCTGGGCACTTCTCGATAGTGGGCACTATCCGGCAGAACATAGTACATCCCGGGCACTTCTCGATAGCGGGCACTCTCTGACAGAACACAGTACATCCTGGGCACTTCTCAATAGCGGGCACTCTCTGACAGAACATAGTACATCCCGGGCACTTCTCGATAGCGGGCACTATCTGACAGAACACAGTACATCCTGGGCACTTCTCAATAGCGGGCACTATCTGACAGAACACAGTACATCCTGGGCACTTCTCGATAGCGGGCACTATCTGACAGAACATAGTACATCCCGGATACTTCTCGATAGCAGGCACAATCCGACAGAACACAGTACATCCCGGGCAATTCTCGATAGCGGGCACTATCCGACAGAACACAGTACAGCCCGGGCACTTCTCGATAGCGGGCACTATCTGACAGAACACAGTACATCACGGGCACTTCTCGATAGCGGGCACTATCCGACAGAACACAGTACATCCCGGGCACTTCTTGATAGCGGGCACTCTCTGACAGAAAACAGTACATCCCGGGCACTTCTCGATAGCGGGCACTATCTGACAGAACACAGTACATCCCGGGCACTTCTCGATAGCGGGCACTATCTGACAGAACATAGTACATCCCGGGTACTTCTCGATAGCAGGCACAATCCGACAGAACACAGTACATCCCGGGCACTTCTCGATAGTGGGCACTATCCGGCAGAACACAGTACATCCCGGGAACTTCTCGATAGCGGGCACTATCCGACAGAACACAGTACATCCCGGGCACTTCTAGATAGCGGGCACTCTCTGACAGAACACAGTACATCCTGGGCACTTCTCGATAGCGGGCAGTCTCTGACAGAACACAGTACATCCCGGGCACTTCTCGATAGCGGGCACTATCCGACAGAACACAGTACATCCCGGGCACTTCTCGATAGCGGGCACTATCCGACAGAACACAGTACATCCCAGGTACTTCTCGATAGTGGGCACTATCTGACAGAACATAGTACATCCCGGGCACTTCTCGATAGTGGCCACTATCCGGCAGAACACAGTACATCCCGGGTACTTCTCGATAGCGGGCACTATCCAACAGAACACAGTACATCCAGGGCACTTCTCGATAGCGGGCACTATCCGACAGAACATAGTACATCCCGGGCACTTCTCGATAGCGGGCACTCTCTGACAGAACACAGTACATCCCAGGCACTTCTCGATAGAGGGCCCTATCCGACAGAACACAGTACATCCCGGGCACTTCTATATAGTGGGCATTATCCGACAGAACACAGTACATCCCGGGCACTTCTCGATAGCGGGCACTCTCTGACAGAGCACAGTACATCCCAGGCACTTCTCGACAGAGGGCCCTATCCAGCAGAACACAGTACATCCCGGGCACTTCTCGATAGCGGGCACTATCCGACAGAACACAGTACATCCCGGGCACTTCTCGATGGCGGGCACTATCCGACAGAACACAGTACATCCTGGGCACTTCTCGATAGCGGGCACTATCCGACAGAACACAGTACATCCCGGGTACTTCTCGATAGCGGGCACTCTCTGACAGAACACAGTACATCCCGGGCACTTCTCGATAGCGGGCACTATCTGACAGAACACAGTACATCCCGGGCACTTCTCGATAGCGGGCACTCTCTGACAGAACACAGTACATCCCGGGCACTTCTCGATAGCGGGCACTATCTGACAGAACACAATACTTCTCGGGCACTTCTCGATAGCGGGCACTATCCGACAGAACACAGTACATCCCGGGCACTTCTCGATAGTGGGCACTATCCGGCAGAACACAGTACATCCCGGGCACTTCTCGATAGCGGGCACTATCCGACAGAACACAGTACATCCCGGGCACTTCTCGATAGCGGGCACTATCTGGCAAAACACAGTACATCCCGGGTACTTCTCGATAGCGGGCACTATCCGACAGAACACAGTACATCCCGGGCACTTCTCGATAGGGTCTATACTAATGTAGGGGGGTGGTTTGTCCTGGGGGGGTCTGTACTAATGTAGGGGGGTGGTTTGTCCTGGGGGGGTCTGTACTATTGTAGGGGGGGTGGTTTGTCCTGGGGGGTCTGTACTAATGGAGGGGGGGGGTGGTTTGTCCTGGGGGGGTCTGTACTAATGGAGGGGTGTGGTTTGTCGGGGGGTCTGTACTAATGGAGGGGGGTTTGTCCTAGGGGTCTGTACTAATAGAGGAGGGTTGGTTTGTTCTGGGGGGTCTGTACTAATTGAGGGGGGTGGCTTGTTCTGGGGGGTCTGTACTAATGGAGGAGGGGTGGTTTGTCCTGGGGGTCTGTACTAATGTAGGGGAGGTAGTTTGGCCGGGGGGTCTGTACTAATGGAGGGGTGTGGTTTGTTGGGGGGTCTATACTAATAGAGGGGGGTGGTTTGTCCGGGGGGTCTGTACTAATGGAGGGGGGTTTGTCCTAGGGGTCTGTACTAATAGAGGAGGGGTGGTTTGTTCTAGGGGGTCTGTACTAATTGAGGGGGGTGGCTTGTTCTGGGGGGTCTGTACTAATGGAGGGGGGTTTGTCCTAGGGGTCTGTACTAATAGAGGAGGGGTGGTTTGTTCTAGGGGGTCTGTACTAATTGAGGGGGGTGGCTTGTTCTGGGGGTCTGTACTAATGGAGGAGGGGTGGTTCTGTACTAATGGAGGGGGGTGGTTTGTCCTGAGGGGTGTCTATACTGATGGGAGGTCTGTACTAGTGAGCGGCGCACTATGTTTCTTCCCCCACCTTCATATTAGCCAGGGAAGAAAAAAAAGGAGCAAAGGAGAGGATTGTGGGACATGTAGTCCCGAGGACTAGCAGCCCCACTGTAACATGGAAACTGCAGCCCACACAGCATGCTCAGCTGAATGGGAGAGAGAGAGCCAGGAGTCCGGGAAAGCTTTCAGGGAAGTACACCCAGGACTCCAGAGGGAGAGGGCAGTGCTGAGAGAACACCATCAGAGAGAGAACCCCGCTGCCCTGCGCCACCAGAGGGAACGCCACACAGCCTGGTGCCATGCCTGGCAGAGAAAGGAATGGAGTCATTGCCAGAATATAGATCTGGGCTCTACCCAATGGAGTCGCCACGGGCAATTCAGAGTGAGCTGACTCCTGATCAGAGGAACCGTTGCTGTATTGCTGGGTCAGGTGAGAGGGCCGATTGGTCATTATCTACTAACGTTCATAAGAACTGCAGTCTCTGACCATCTCCTGTACTATGTCTGCAGTCTCTGACCATCTCCTGTACTATGTCTGCAGTCTCTGACCATCCCCTGTACTATGTCTGCAGTCTCTGATCATCTTCTGTATTATGTCTGCAGTCTCTGATCATCTCCTGTATTATGTCTGCAGTCTCTGACCATCTCCTGTACTATGTCTGCAGTCTCTGATCAGCTCCTGTACTATGTCTGCAGTCTCTGATCATCTCCTGTATCATGTCTGCAGTCTCTGATCATCTCCTGTATCATGTCTGCAGTCTCTGATCATCTCCTGTATTATGTCTGCAGTCTGATCATCTCCTGTACTATGTCTGCAGTCTCTGATCATCTCCTGTATTATGTCTGCAGTCTCTGATCATCTCCTGTAGTATGTCTGCAGTCTCTGACCATCTCCTGTACTATGTCTGCAGTCTCTGATCATCTCCTGTATTATGTCTGCAGTCTCTGATCATCTCCTGTATTATGTCTGCAGTCTCTGCTCATCTCCTGTATTATGTCTGCAGTCTCTGGCCATCTCCTGTACTATGTCTGCAGTCTCTGATCATCTCCTGTAGTATGTCTGCAGTCTCTGACCATCTCCTGTACTATGTCTGCAGTCTCTGATCATCTCCTGTATTATGTCTGCAGTCTCTGATCATCTCCTGTATTATGTCTGCAGTCTCTGCTCATCTCCTGTATTATGTCTGCAGTCTCTGACCATCTCCTGTACTATGTCTGCAGTCTCTGATCATCTCCTGTATCATGTCTGCAGTCTCTGATCATCTCCTGTATCATGTCTGCAGTCTCTGATCATCTCCTGTATTATGTCTGCAGTCTGATCATCTCCTGTACTATGTCTGCAGTCTCTGATCATCTCCTGTATTATGTCTGCAGTCTCTGATCATCTCCTGTAGTATGTCTGCAGTCTCTGACCATCTCCTGTACTATGTCTGCAGTCTCTGATCATCTCCTGTATTATGTCTGCAGTCTCTGATCATCTCCTGTATTATGTCTGCAGTCTCTGCTCATCTCCTGTATTATGTCTGCAGTCTCTGGCCATCTCCTGTACTATGTCTGCAGTCTCTGATCATCTCCTGTATTATGTCTGCAGTCTCTGATCATCTCCTGTACTATGTCTGCAGTCTCTGATCATCTCCTGTATTATGTCTGCAGTCTGATCATCTCCTGTACTATGTCTGCAGTCTCTGGTCATCTCCTGCATTATGTCTGCAGTCTCTGACCATCTCCTGTAGTATGTCTGCAGTCTCTGATCATCTCCTGTATTATATCTGCAGTCTCTGACCATCTCCTGTACTATGTCTGCAGTCTCTGATCATCTCCTGTATTATGTCTGCAGTCTCTGATCATCTCCTGCATTATGCCTGCAGTCTCTGATCATCTCCTGTACTATGTCTGCAGTCTCTGATCATCTCCTGTATTATGTCTGCAGTCTCTGACCATCTCCTGTACTATGTCTGCAGTCTCTGATCACCTCCTGTATTATGTCTGCAGTCTCTGACCATCTCCTGTACTATGTCTGCAGTCTCTGACCATCTCCTGTACTATGTCTGCAGTCTCTGACCATCTCCTGTACTATGTCTGCAGTCTCTGATCATCTCCTGTATTATGTCTGCAGTCTCTGATCATCTCCTGTAGTATGTCTGCAGTCTCTGACCATCTCCTGTACTATGTCTGCAGTCTCTGATCATCTTCTGTATTATGTCTGCAGTCTCTGATCATCTCCTGTATTATGTCTGCAGTCTCTGATCATCTCCTGTATTATGTCTGCAGTCTCTGACCATCTCCTGTATTATGTCTGCAGTCTCTGATCATCTCCTGTACTATGTCTGATCATCTCCTGTATCATGTCTGCAATCTCTGATTATCTCCTGTACTATGTCTGCAGTCTCTGATCATCTCCTGCACTATGTCCGCAGTCTCTGATCATCTCCTGTACTATGTCTGCAGTCTCTGATCATCTCCTGTACTATGTCTGCAGTCTCTGATCATCTCCTGTATTATGTCTGCAGTCTGATCATCTCCTGTACTATGTCTGCAGTCTCTGATCATCTCCTGTATTATGTCTGCAGTCTCTGATCATCTCCTGTAGTATGTCTGCAGTCTCTGACCATCTCCTGTACTATGTCTGCAGTCTCTGATCATCTCCTGTATTATGTCTGCAGTCTCTGATCATCTCCTGTATTATGTCTGCAGTCTCTGCTCATCTCCTGTATTATGTCTGCAGTCTCTGATCATCTCCTGTATTATGTCTGCAGTCTCTGATCATCTCCTGTACTATGTCTGCAGTCTCTGATCATCTCCTGTATTATGTCTGCAGTCTCTGGTCATCTCCTGCATTATGTCTGCAGTCTCTGACCATCTCCTGTAGTATGTCTGCAGTCTCTGATCATCTCCTGTATTATATCTGCAGTCTCTGACCATCTCCTGTACTATGTCTGCAGTCTCTGACCATCTCCTGTAGTATGTCTGCAGTCTCTGATCATCTCCTGTACTATGTCTGATCATCTCCTGTATCATGTCTGCAATCTCTGATTATCTCCTGTACTATGTCTGCAGTCTCTGATCATCTCCTGCACTATGTCCGCAGTCTCTGATCATCTCCTGTACTATGTCTGCAGTCTCTGATCATCTCCTGTACTATGTCTGCAGTCTCTGATCATCTCCTGTATTATGTCTGCAGTCTGATCATCTCCTGTACTATGTCTGCAGTCTCTGATCATCTCCTGTATTATGTCTGCAGTCTCTGATCATCTCCTGTAGTATGTCTGCAGTCTCTGACCATCTCCTGTACTATGTCTGCAGTCTCTGATCATCTCCTGTATTATGTCTGCAGTCTCTGATCATCTCCTGTATTATGTCTGCAGTCTCTGCTCATCTCCTGTATTATGTCTGCAGTCTCTGGCCATCTCCTGTACTATGTCTGCAGTCTCTGATCATCTCCTGTATTATGTCTGCAGTCTCTGATCATCTCCTGTACTATGTCTGCAGTCTCTGATCATCTCCTGTATTATGTCTGCAGTCTCTGGTCATCTCCTGCATTATGTCTGCAGTCTCTGACCATCTCCTGTACTATGTCTGCAGTCTCTGATCATCTCCTGTATTATATCTGCAGTCTCTGACCATCTCCTGTACTATGTCTGCAGTCTCTGATCATCTCCTGTATTATGTCTGCAGTCTCTGATCATCTCCTGCATTATGTCTGCAGTCTCTGATCATCTCCTGTACTATGTCTGCAGTCTCTGATCATCTCCTGTATTATGTCTGCAGTCTCTGACCATCTCCTGTACTATGTCTGCAGTCTCTGATCATCTCCTGTATTATGTCTGCAGTCTCTGACCATCTCCTGTACTATGTCTGCAGTCTCTGACCATCTCCTGTACTATGTCTGCAGTCTCTGATCATCTCCTGTATTATGTCTGCAGTCTCTGATCATCTCCTGTAGTATGTCTGCAGTCTCTGACCATCTCCTGTACTATGTCTGCAGTCTCTGATCATCTTCTGTATTATGTCTGCAGTCTCTGATCATCTCCTGTATTATGTCTGCAGTCTCTGATCATCTCCTGTATTATGTCTGCAGTCTCTGACCATCTCCTGTAGTATGTCTGCAGTCTCTGATCATCTCCTGTACTATGTCTGATCATCTCCTGTATCATGTCTGCAATCTCTGATTATCTCCTGTACTATGTCTGCAGTTTCTGATCATCTCCTGTACTATGTCTGCAGTCTCTGATCATCTCCTGCACTATGTCCGCAGTCTCTGATCATCTCCTGTACTATGTCTGCAGTCTCTGATCATCTCCTGTATTATGTCTGCAGTCTCTGATCATCTCCTGTACTATGTCTGCAGTCTCTGATCATCTCCTGTACTATGTCCGCAGTCTCTGATCATCTCCTGTACTATGTCTGCAGTCTCTGATCATCTCCTGTACTATGTCCGCAGTCTCTGATCATCTCCTGTACTATGTCTGCAGTCTCTGATCATCTCCTGTACTATGTCTGCAGTTTCTGATCATCTCTTGTACTATGTCTGCAGTCTCTGATCATCTCCTGTACTATGTCTGCAGTCTCTGATCATCTCCTGTACTATGTCTGCAGTCTCTGATCATCTCCTGTACTATGTCTGCAATCTCTGACCATCTCTTGTATCATGTCTGCAGTCTCTGACCATCTCCTGTACTATGTCTGCAGTCTCTGATCATCTCCTGTACTATGTCTGCAGTCTCTGATCATCTCCTGTATTATGTCTGCAGTCTCTAGTCATCTCCTGCATTATGTCTGCAGTCTCTGGTCATCTCCTGTACTATGTCTGCAGTCTCTGATCATCTCCTGTACTATGTCTGCAGTCTCTGATCATCTCCTGTATTATGTCTGCAGTCTCTGGTCATCTCCTGCATTATGTCTGCAGTCTCTGACCATCTCCTGTAGTATGTCTGCAGTCTCTGATCATCTCCTGTATTATGTCTGCAGTCTCTGACCATCTCCTGTACTATGTCTGCAGTCTCTGATCATCTCCTGTATTATGTCTGCAGTCTCTGATCATCTCCTGCATTATGTCTGCAGTCTCTGATCATCTCCTGTATTATGTCTGCAGTCTCTGATCATCTCCTGTATTATGTCTGCAGTCTCTGACCATCTCCTGTAGTATGTCTGCAGTCTCTGATCATCTCCTGTACTATGTCTGATCATCTCCTGTATCATGTCTGCAATCTCTGATTATCTCCTGTACTATGTCTGCAGTTTCTGATCATCTCCTGTACTATGTATGCAGTCTCTGATCATCTCCTGCACTACGTCCGCAGTCTCTGATCATCTCCTGTACTATGTCTGCAGTCTCTGATCATCTCCTGTACTATGTCTGCAGTCTCTGATCATCTCCTGTACTATGTTTGCAGTCTCTGATCATCTCCTGTACTATGTCTGCAGTCTCTGATCATCTCCTGTACTATGTCTGCAGTCTCTGATCATCTCCTGTACTATGTCTGCAGTCTCTGACCATCTCCTGTACTATGTCTGCAGTCTCTGATCATCTCCTGTACTATGTCTGCAGTCTCTGATCATCTCCTGTACTATGTCTGCAGTCTCTGATCATCTCCTGTACTATGTCTGCAGTCTCTGATCATCTCCTGTATTATGTCTGCAGTCTCTGATCATCTCCTGTACTATGTCTGCAATCTCTGACCATCTCTTGTATCATGTCTGCAGTCTCTGACCATCTCCTGTATTATGTCTGCAGTCTCTGACCATCTCCTGTACTATGTCTGCAGTCTCTGATCATCTCCTGTACTATGTCTGCAGTCTCTGATCATCTCCTGTACTATGTTTGCAGTCTCTGATCATCTCCTGTACTATGTCTGCAGTCTCTGATCATCTCCTGTACTATGTCTGGGGACTCTTTCTAACAGACTCTCTAACAGAAGCCTTCTCTGTGTGCATCAGAAAGACTCCCCTCCAGGTCTCATTAGTGTTCTCTCTTCCTGTATTTTCTTTATTGTTAAGAGATCATGGGAGGATCCCAGGGTAACGAAGACTTCTTAGGGGAGCATCTCTGTGTTTGAGTCATTGCCATAGAAACATTTGTAAAGGGGAGGAGTTGGTAAGATGACCATGCCCACATGGGGGCGTCAGAAATATTTCTGCACCCAGGCGTCTGTGACCCTAGGATCGGCCCTGCATCCCGGGCACTTCTCGATAGCGGGCACTATCCGACAGAACACCGGTGCTCAGCTGATTTCTGTCCTGCCTTGTCTCTCTTACTCACAGCTGCGGTGGGTGGGGCCGAGCCCTCCCACTGACGTCAACTGGGGAGGAGTGGGAGAGAGGAGGAGAGCAGAGATACAGAGCTCCGAGCTGCCGACAATCGGCTGAGCGGTGGGAACGGAGCTCATACAGGTACAATCCTGCAGTTTTTTTTTACATTGCACAGGGACAATTAGTATAATGCTGCAAAGAGGATTGCAGCATGTAATATGTGAAATGAGAGTGGGGGGGCACTGGTAGAGGGGTGGGGGGAGGAGGCGGGAGAAGGACACAGGAGACAGCAGGCCAAACTGACCACGGTGTCAGGGTTCAGCAGCCATGATTATTGTGGTCAGTTTGCAGAGGGGAGGGCATAGCCAGGCAGGATCAGCAAAGTACTTCAGGTGATATAGGGGTCCAAAATGCACAGCACAAGCACTGTGTTGTATAACATGCTTTAAGGGAACAGGATCTTTAATTTTTTTTTTTTTTGGGGGGGGGGGGTTAACAAACGGTTTAATAAATGCTGGATGTCATGCTGATCCAGTGGCTTCAACACCCTTATGCCCCGTACACACGATCGGAAATTCCCCCAGCAAAAGTCTGATGTGAGCTTTTGGTCGGAAATTCCGACCGTGTGTACGCTCCATCGGACTTTTGCTGGCGGAATTCCCGCCAGCAAAAGATTGAGAGCGTGTTCTCTATTTTTCGGTCGGAAAAGTTCCGATCGGAAATTCCGATCGTCTGTACCAATTCCGACGCGCAAAATTCCTACGCATGCTCGGAAACAATTCGACGCATGCTCGGAAGCATTGAACTTCATTTTCTCGGCTCGTCGTAGTGTTGTACGTCTCCGCGTTCTTCGCGGTCGAAAGTTCAGAGAACGTTTGTGTGACCGTGTGTATGCAAGGCAAGCTTGAACGGAATTCTGTTGGAAAATCCATGAAAGTTTTTTCCGACGGAAAATCCGTCCATTAGAGTCACTGACCCAGAAAATGAATGCAGATTGGGAGTTCTGGCTTCAATTACAAAAGTGATCCTTCAGTTCTAGGTGGAGTCTGGGCCCACTTATGTGCGCAGTAACATGCGTCTTCACTCCACTTCAGCTAGATGCGTTTCTGCCTTTTTGGTACCATTCATGTTAATTGCATTTCAGATTTTGTGACACATTCTATCTTGGGGAAGGGATGGTGCATTGGGAACTCATTAATTCCAATGGGCTGCCTTAACACAACACATGGGAACACGATTGGCTGTTCTGACAGTAAGCCAGATCACCTGATCAGATTTGTATGTACTTGTAGTTCAGTGGTGTGCTGATTTCTGATTGACTGTTTTGCGCTATAGCACTTCACCCATCACCATATCTATATACAAGGCCAAGTGTTCGGACACAATCAACTGCAGCCAAGAACTGTCCAAGGTGCTGATCTCAGCAAGTGCTGAATCTCTGTGTAGAGTAGTGGTGGTCAACATTTTTGATAGAGACAGTGAGAGACTGGGGACATGCTACGTGCTGCAGGAGATGGTCAGAGACTGGGGACATGCTGTGTGCTGCAGGAGATGGTCAGAGACTGGGGACATGCTGCATGCTGCAGGAGATGGTCAGAGACTGGGGACATGCTGCGTGCTGCAGGAGATGGTCAGAGACTGGGGACATGCTACGTGCTGCAGGAGATGGTCAGAGACTGGGGACATGCTACGTGCTGCATAAGATAGTCAGAGACTGGGGACATGCTGCATGATGCAGGAGATGGTCAGAGACTGGGGACATGCTGCGTGCCGCTGGAGATGGTCAGAGACTGGGGACATGCTGCGTGCTGCAGGAGATGGTCAGAGACTGGGGACATGCTGCGTGCTGCAGGAGATGGTCAGAGACTGGGGACATGCTGCGTGCTGCAGGAGATGATCAGAGACTGGGGACATGCTGCGTGCTGCAGGAGATGGTCAGAGACTGGGGACATGCTGCAGGAGATGGTCAGAGACTGGGGACATGCTGCAGGAGATGGTCAGAGACTGGGGACATGCTGCAGGAGATGGTCAGAGACTGGGGACATGCTGCAGGAGATGGTCAGAGACTGGGGACATGCTATAAATGTTACGGCCCCTTAACAAGTCAATGCTTCCATATTTGTGCAGCCCCCTTACAATGACTTGTGCCACGCTTGATGTTTTTCTGCACGATCCGTTATACAAGTTCAGGCACAAAAAATCATACAAAGAGAATGGACAGCCCAGAAAAAGTATGTTAGTGTGAAAGAAATCAAACCATTTTACTACTTAAAGCTGTCTAAAGAATATTTTTCCTGAGTAAGCACCTATGTATGGAAAACACTGCCAAAGTGCCATAATCGTCATAATCGCCGTAATGTGTTTATTTCCTATGATCCTCAGCTCCATCTAGTGGCCATCATACAGTATTTTCCTAACTGAGGTATGGCCGGTAAAATGCAGCATTTTGGTCACTAGATGGAGCTGATTATAGAAAAATAAATGACGGCGATTGTTTGTTACAGCTGTGTGAATTGTTGAGGCTTTCCCACAGACTTGTTTGAAATAAACAGACCTCTTAGTCTACAAGAGCCCTGAAGGTCACACGATCAGTTCCAAAGAGCCCCATGTGGCCCTCAGGCCGCATGCTGAGCATCGGGGATGAAGAGTCGCTGGCTGTTCCTGACTGTTAGGGATATCTCAAGCTTTCAGGTTTGGCTTTGGAAATATTTATCCCATATTATTTTTTTTTTTTTTAAATAATGAAAATCTCAATGATCAGTCTGTAGTTGGAGGCTCAGCAATCCGTCAGCAGCTGGCTGAAGCCAACAGCTTTATGTAACCTCATTGTATAAACCTGCATGCTCAGCATGGGGGTATTATGGAAGGGCTGAGAGGATTTGTACCTGTGAAAAGCAGCTTGGACCGGAGCGTACGTCCGCTTTCTCCAGACATTGTCCAGAAGACGGGAGGGCCCTTCCTGAGCTCTAGGGCTCTTCCTAAGCACGGGGGCCCCAAACAGCACCTGGGCCCTTCCTGAGCACTGGGGCCCTTCCTTAACCTGGGGCTCTTCCTGAGCACGGGGGCCCAAACAGCACCTGGGCCCTTCCTGAGCACTGGGGCCCTTCCTTAACCTGGGGCTCTTCCTGAGCACGGGGCCCAAACAGCACCTGGGCCCTTCCTGAGCACTGGGACCCTTCCTGAGCACCTAGGGCCCAAACAGCACCTGGGGCCCTTCCTGAACACCGCAGCCTTTCCTGAGCATGGGGGCTCTTCATGAACACCGCAGCCCCTTCCTGAGCACTGCAGCCCCTCCTGAGTACCACGGCCCCTTCCTGAACACTGTGCCCCTTCTTGAGCACCGCAGCCCCTCCTGAGCACCGCAGCCCCTCCTGAGCACTGTGCCCCTTCCTGAGTACCGCAGCCCCTCCTGAGCACCGCAGCCCCTCCTGAGTACCATAGCCCCTTCCTGAGCACTGTGCCCCTTCCTGAGCACCGCAGCCCCTTCCTGAGCACTGTGCCCCTTCCTGAGCACCGCAGCCCCTCCTGAGTACTGTAGCCCCTCCTGAGTACCACGGCCCCTTCCTGAGCACTGTGCCCCTTCCTGAGCACTTCAGCCCCTCCTGAGTACCATGGCCCCTTCCTGAGCACCGCAGCCCCTCCTGAGCACCACAGCCCCTTCCTGAGCACTGCAGCCCCTCCTGAATACCATAGCCCCTTCCTGAGCACTGCAGCCCCTCCTGAGTACCACGGCCCCTTCCTGAGCACTGTGCCCCTTCCTGAGCATTGCAGCCCCTCCTGAGCACTGTGCCCCTTCCTGAGCACCGCAGCCCCTCCTGAGCACTGTGCCCCTTCCTGAGCACCGCAGCTCCTCCTGAGCACCGCAGCCCCTCCTGAGCGTTGTGCCCCTTCCTGAGCACCGCAGCCCCTCCTGAGCACCGCAGCCCCTCCTGAGTACCACGGCCCCTTCTTGAGCACTGTGCCCCTTCTTGAGCACTGTGCCCCTTCCTGAGCACCGCAGCCCCTCCTGAGCACTGCAGCCCCTCCTGAGTACCATGGCCCCTTCCTGAGCACTGTGCCCCTTCCTGAGCACTGTGCCCCTTCTTGAGCACTGTGCCCCTTCCTGAGCACCGCAGCCCCTCCTGAGCACTGCAGCCCCTCCTGAGTACCATGGCCCCTTCCTGAGCACTGTGCCCCTTCTTAAACACTGTGCCCCTTCCTGAGCACCGCAGCCCCTCCTGAGCACTGCAGCCCCTCCTGAGTACCATGGCCCCTTCCTGAGCACTGTGCCCCCTCCTGAGCACCGCAGCCCCTCCTGAGTACCATGGCCCCTTCCTGAGCACTGTGCCCCCTCCTGAGCACCGCAGCCCCTCCTGAGCACTGCAGCCCCTCCTGAGTACCATGGCCCCTTCCTGAGCACTGTGCCCCTTCTTGAGCACCGCAGCCCCTCCTGAGCACCACAGCCCTTCCTGAGCACTGGGCACTGGGGCCCATCCTGGTTGTATGTAACATGGCCCCAGCCTGGTGAAGGCAGCTTTGGGTTTGTATCTGAAGGAAGAATTCCTAAACAACCCAATAGACTGTTATTTATCAGGTGCTGCATTACAAAATAAAAATAAAATCAATGATTGGCTGCTGCAAGTAATTAATTCCCTAGTTTGTTACATTGTTGTTTTTCCAGGTCCTCCATATTTTCTTATTGCCGGTACCCATATCAGTGCTTATATGCAACACATTCTGGTAGGACAGATATTTCTGTGGCAGAATGTCCCTTTTAAAGGGAATGTGACCCCCAACAGACAACTTCTCTTATTTGCTTCCTTCTGGTCTGATAAATATACCATTGAAATGTGCCATAAGTGTAAAAAAAAAAAAATCCTGTTGATCCTGCCAGTAATCCAGTGATGTCCTGTATCCTGTAGTATCAAGCTATGTTGTCAGCCCTGCTCAATTCTCCCCTGATAACTACAGAAGGAGGGGAGGTGTTCTATAGTCCCAGTACAGTTCCTGTCCTAAGGTGACAACGCTGCTCCTTCATAGATACAGTGATTGAGTGTTGTCACCTTAGAACAGGGACTGTACTGGGACTACAGAACACTTCCCCCTATGACATGGAGAAGAGGAGGGGGGTGTTCTGTAGTCCCAGTACAGTTCCTGTCCTAAGGTGATAACGCTGCTCCTTTATAGATACAGTGAGTGTTGTCACCTTAGGACAGGGAGCGTACTTGGATTACAGAACGTTTCCCTCTATGAAATGGAGAAGAAGATTGGGAGGTGTTCTGTAGTTCCAGTACAGTTCCTGTCCTAAGGTGACAACGCTCACTCACTGTGTTTTTGAAGACGCAGCGTTGTCACCTTAGGACAGGGACTGTGCACGGACTACAGAACACCTACCCCTAAGACATGGAGAAGAAGAGGGGGGTGTTCTGTAGTCCCAGGACAGTTCCTGTCCTAAGGTGATAACGCTGCTCCTCTATAGATACAGTGAGTGTTTTCACCTATAGGACAGGGAGTGTACTGGGACTACAGAACGTTTCCCTCTATGAAATGGATAGAAAGATGGGGAGGTGTTCTATAGTTCCTGTCCTAAGGTGGCAACGCTCACTCACTGTATTTTTTTAAGACACAGCTTTGTCACCTAAGGATAGGGACTGTGCTGGGACAACAGAACACCTACCCCTATGGTATGGAGAAGAAGAGTGGGGGAGGTGTTCTGTAGTCCCAGTTTAGTTCTTGTCCTAAGGTGACAACGCTGCTCCTTCATAAATACAGTGAGTCAGTGAGTGAGAGCGTTGTCACCTTAGGACAGGAACTGTACTGGGACTACAGAACGTCTCCCCCTATGACATGGAGAAGATGAGGAGGGGGGGTGGGTGTTCTGTAGTCCCAGTTCAGTTCCTGTTCTAAGGTGACCACGCTGCTTCTTCAAAGACACAGTGACTAAGCGTTGCCAACCTAGAACAGGAAGTGTGTTATTATTGGCAGGATCGACAGGTTTTAATAAAGAAAATCAATGCAACCACCACATATAAGGATGTCTAAAATGTAACGCATGACATGTCTGTTCCCAGGTTTAGAAATTCTGTAAAGTGTATGCAAAGACTTTTTTTTGGGGGGGGGGGGGAGGGCACGACAACTGCTGTCTGTGCCCTCACTAGGGACATTCAGCCTCTGGTATCAGGACAAGACCTGTAAATGTTATTGAACTGCAGCAGAGAAAGTTCAGATCTCCTGCCCTTCCAGACTGGTCTGTGCTGTGTGACAGAGCTGTGTAAATCTCAGGACTGGCTGGACAGTGATATAAATTCAAGGTCCCTGATCTGTATTTCATTTCAGCTATAAACCACTCAAGGTCGGCTCTGCTAACTGCCAGAAACAAACAATTAGTCCATAATTAGATAAATTCTATTTATTTGTTGAGGAAGGACACAGGAAAATAGAGATATTGCTTTAACAAACCCAACTCACTAAATAGAATATGTATACAATATAACTGAGTACTGTATATATATATATATATATATAATATAACTATGCATATATAAGATATGGCTACAAATAATATACAGCTGAGACACTCACACTGCCATAGAGGGATCTGGCTCACAAAGTTCAATAAATACAAAAATAAGGATTTCTCTCTAGAAAACGCCAAGTCCGGATATGTAAACTTTTATCATTCTAATCCACCGTGGCATTCATCCTGGTGGAAAGTCACGGGTTCCCCAGCATCTCTCCCATAGGGGGTGCCAGGTATCCAGGCTGCGGGTAGACATTGGTACATTGGAGCGTAGCCTTCCCAGGGTGCCTCCTCATGGAGTGGAATCGGAATCGGAGTCCAGGCTAAGTTTGTAGCTGTTGAGTTTGTCCTTCTGGGGGTAAGCGTGGTTGGAGCTCCTCCTGAGGCTCTCCAGGGACTGGAGAAAAGACTTCCTGGCTTTCTCCTCCTCGGAGGGCGAGACTCCCTCCTCCTCCACCTCCCTGATCTCTTCGAAGGAGAGGAGCTGGGAACGGAGCCGGCTCTCCCTGCGCCTCCTCAGGGCCCCCTTGGTCGGAGAGGGCAGAGGAAATTCCTCCTCTAGGAAGGCGCTTTGTTGCATGGCCTCCTGGTAGGTGCACAGGTGGTCCTCAGCCTGAGTGACGGACATCTTGGAGAAGAGAGAGGATGAGGATGCTGTGCAATGCGGGGACAAGAGGGGATTGCGCAATAACAGGTGTACCAATGGCTGCAGTGCAATAGTGGATACTGTTCAAGGTGGACCAGAAGGTCTTGTGCAATAAAGGATGGTGTTCAAGGTGGGCTAGAGGTCGCTGTGCAAAAAAGGATGCAGTTCAAGGTGGACCACGGGGTGTTGCGCAATGAAGGATGCGGTTCAAGATGGACCACAGGATGTTGCGCAATGAAGGATGCAGTTCAAGGTGGACCACGGGGTGTTGCGCAGTGAAGGATGCTGTTCAAGGTGGAACACAGGATGTTGCGCAATGAAGGATGCAGTTCAAGGTGGACCACGGGGTGTTGCGCAATGAAGGATGCGGTTGAAGGTGGACCACAGGGTGTTGCGCAATGAAGGATGCGGTTGAAGGTGGACCACAGGATGTTGCGCAATGAAGGATGCGGTCGAAGGTGGACCACGGGATGTTGCGCAATGAAGGATGCGGTTGAAGGTGCACCACAGGATGTTGCGCAATGAAGGATGCAGTTCAAGGTGGACCACGGGGTGTTGCGCAATGAAGGATGCAGTTCAAGGTGGACCACGGGGTGTTGCGCAATGAAGGATGCGGTTGAAGGTGGACCACGGGGTGTTGCGCAATGAAGGATGCAGTTCAAGGTGGACCACGGGGTGTTGCGCAATAAAGGATGCTGTTGAAGGTGAACCACAGGGTGTTGCGCAATGAAGAATGCTCTAGTTTGCAAGAGCAGCTGGTTCTTTGCAAGGGTGCAATCCCATGGTTTAGGAGCAGAGGGTGCTGTGATGATCGGATGCTTGGCAGTACGATGGAAATGAAGACGGGATGGTGCAGGGATTTTCGTCGCTCGGTTCTCTGCTCAGCAAGGAGCTCAGGATAGTTTGCAGATCCTGTGCAATGGTCCTGTTAGACCAACGGGCAGATGATGCTGCAGACTGGTGGGCAGAGGATGGCAAGCAGAGGATGGCAAGCAGTACCGCAGAGCCCAAGCAGTTCGGTCTCAGCTGTGCAATGCTGCAGCGTCAGTTTCTCCCCGTTCAGATCTGCTCAGGGTGTCCAATCCTCGGAGGCTCAGCCTGTATATTCTGCACCGGCTCCCTATGTCTCTGCTGCTCCTCCGGCTCCCCTCCATCCTTTTTATATCCCTTCCTCCTCCTACACTCAATCCGCTCCGTTGACTCCCAGCTCCATGTAAAGTCTGTTCCGGTGACGTGGACCGAGTGACACAGACATGAGAGGGGGGGGTGTGAGAGGGGATCCTGTGCACAGCGTTGGGTGGGGGTGGGGGGTGCAATTTGTCTTTTTAATAAGATAAGAACATGCTGTTCACCCAAGATCGGCGTGAGTGACAACTCTTCCAAAAATTGATGGTGGGACAGATGTCGGTAACTCGATGCCCCCCGTCATACTTTACCGTGACAAGGCTTGCGTGTTACCTGCTATATACTGACTCATTGGATTAAGGAAATAGAAACATAGAAAAGTGATGGCAAAATAAAAGTCTGAGTAGTCCATCGAGTCTGCCTGTGCGTGTTTGTGTTGTTTTTTTTGTTTTTTTCCCTTTCTTTGTTTTTTGTTGTGGTGTTTGTTATTGTTTTTTTTTTTTTTTTCATTAACTTTTTAATGTTTGTCCCAAGCATGTTTGCAGCCATTTACTGTTGACTGTCTTACTACCTCTGACAATACCATGAGGCCGACATATGAGGAGTGTCAGCATTACCCTCAATCAGTTCGGCTGGGTTTTAAAGCTGAAGTTTAATCTGCTTATATTTTGTCCTCCCTGGTCCCTCCCTTCCCTCTCATCAACATGCTTTTAAATAAAACCTTTCCATTTTCATTACTTAACTTTTTTTTTTTTAGACCAAGTGACTTCGTCCCTAGGTCTCCATGCTTCTCTATGTAATGCAGGGTAGATCATGTCTGGTGGGAGGGGCCGACAGGGGGCTGTACATAACTTCCTGTTCCTGAAAACATCACAGCTCCCGGCCTCAGAACTCCTCTCCAGAGTCCTCAGCCCCAATACAAGCAGTGGGCGGGCTCTTGGGAGGAGTTATGCAAACATCAAAATCTCTTCATGGTCTGGAGGAGCGGGAGCTCCTAGGCAGGCTGCAGGCTCGTCAACGCCTACATGGCTCTTGGGAGGAGTTATGTATATATCAGTGGCAGTCCGTCCATAGGGAGCGCAGGGGTGCCGCCCCCCCTCCCCCACCAAGCTACTCATCATAAAAAATAAATAAAAATATACTGGCCCTTTTAAGTGTGTGCGGGGCGCCGGACCCACATGTGCTATGGGAAGCATGACGTGTTTGCAATCACGTGATTGGAAACAAGAAGCTCTATTGGCTTCCTTTGGATAATCCTCGGGGGGCAAAGCTCTGCGCCCTGAACACTCCCACTGTAGCATTGTTGGATGGTGATTGGCGGGTCCTGCGGCGTCACTTCTGGTTGTTCGAGTGACTCATCCAGGCCGGTCTGAAGGTGGATGGAAGGCGACTTGCTGTGAGAAGGGGGGGGAGAGGGATGAAAGCTGACAGGGACTCTGATGGTGACACCTCATTTAAAGAAGGACTCTGATGGTGACACTTCATTTAAAGGGGGACTCTGATGGGGACACCTGATTTAAAGGAGGACTCTGATGGGACACCTGGTGTATAGGGGAACTCTGATATAAAGGGGGACTCTGATGGGGATGCCTGATGTTAAGGGGGACTCTGATAGGGACACTCTGATGGGCACAGTGAGGCTGCATTCACTTCCAGTTTCTCAAGTGACTCATCCAGGCCGATCCGAAGGTGGATGAAAGGCAACTTGCTGTGAGTACTAGGAGGGGGAGGGGTGACACCTGACAGGGACGCTGATGGTGACACTTCATTTAAAGGAGGACTCTGAAGGGGACACCTGATGTAAATGGGACTCTGATGTAAAGGGGGACTCTGATGGGACACCTGATGTAAAGGGGGACTCTGATGGTGATGCCTGATTTAAAGGAGGACTCTGATGGGGACGCCTTAGGTGAAGGATGACTCTGATTGGGACACCTCATGTAAAGGGGGACACCTGATGTATAGGGGGACTCTGATTTGGATGCCTGATGTAAAAGGGGACTCTGATAGGGACGCCTGATGTAAAGGGGGACTCTGATGGGGATGCCTGATGTAAAAAGGGACTCTGGTGAGGACACCTGATGTAAAGGGGGACTCTGATGGAATACCTGATGTAAAGGGGGACTCTGATGGGGATGCCTGATGTAAAGGGGGACTCTGATGGGGATGCCTGATGTAAAGGGGGACTCTGATGGGGACACCTCATGTGAAGGGGGACTCTGATTGGAAGACCTCATGTAAAGGGGGACTCTGATAGGGACACCTAATGTAAAGGGGGACTCTGATGGGGGCACCTGATGTAAAGGGTGACTCTGATGGGGACGCCTGATGTAAAGGGGGACTCTGATGGGACACCTGATGTAAAGGGTGACTCTGATAGGGATGCCTGATGTAAAGGGGGACTCTGATGGGGATGCCTGCTTTAAAGGAGGACTCTGATGGGGACGCCTTAGGTGAAGGATGACTCTGATTGGGACACCTCATGTAAAGGGGGACACCTGATGTATAGGGGGACTCTGATGGGGATGCCTGATGTAAAGGGGGACTCTGATGGGGATGCCTGATGTAAAGGGGGACTCTGATGGGATACCTGATGTAAAGGGGGACTCTGATGGGGATGCCTGATGTAAAGGGGGACTCTGATGGGGACGCCTCATGTAAAGGGGGACTCTGATGGGGACACCTGATGTAAAGGGGGACTCTGATGGGACACGTGATGTAAAGGGTGATTCTGATAGGGACGCCTGATGTATAGGGGGACTCTGATGGGGGCACCTGATGTATAGGGAGACTCTGATGGGGACATCTGATGTATAGGGGGGCTCAGATGGGGACACCTGATGTAAAAGGGGACTCTGATGAGGACTCCTTATGTTAAGTGGTTTTATTTTCTTTTACTTGGCCTACTGTGATGGACACAGTGAGGCTGAATATGATGGGCACAGTGAGGCTGAATATGATGGGCACAGTGAGGCTGAATATGATGGGCACAGTGAGGCTGAATATGATGGGCACAGTGAGGCTGAATATGATGGGCACAGTAAGGCTGAATATGATGGGCACAGTGAGGCTGAATATGATGGGCACAGTAAGGCTGAATATGATGGGCACAGTGAGGCTGAATATGATGGGCACAGTAAGGCTGAATATGATGGGCACAGTAAGGCTGCATATGATGGGCACAGTGAGGCTGAATATGATGGGCACAGTGAGGCTGCATATGATGGGCACAGTGAGGCTGCATATGATGGGCACAGTGAGGCTGCATTTGATGGGCACAGTGAGGCTGCATTTGATGGGCACAGTGAGACATCTCAGGCTGGTGCTACGCCAGAGCAAATTTATAGCACTGCAACGTAATCCAGCTTTACTACCTACGTTAAACACTACAGGTTGGACCTATTGTCTAAGGACCAGGCCTTTGGGCGTAAAGTTCTTCAAGCACTAGTCCCACCCTAGGGTAAGTTCTCACTTATCCTCTCTAAGGTGGCTGCCCTGAAAGACTCCTGGAAAAGATGTTACTGGTAAGTGTAACTTTTATTTTTTGTGGGGGATGGGGGGGGGGGGCACTGTTTGGCACCTTCAACCTGGGCGCTAGATGACCTTGTGCTGGTACTGTTTGGCGGAACAAATGGATAACAGCGGCATGTACTGGAGGTCGGAGCACTCTGGAACTCACAGGGGTCCTGAAGACCATTCGGGATGCATTCACACCTGAGCAACGCAGGAGTACCATGTTTGTTTGCGCGTTTCTCTATTGCAATATATAGGGCAGCTTATTGACTTGAATGGGTTGCCATACGCTCCAAAAAGTGCACCAAAGCGACTCCTGTACCTTTTTTTAATTTATTTTTGGCGCTGACTTTTCCTGATTAAATACCCCTCCACACATAGAGTAGGTGGGTTGTGTAATGTGTGTGAACCCGTGTTTTTGGCACGCGTTGACTCAATGCACGCATGTGAGAGTCGTTCTAATCCTTCCACGTGAAATCTGCGCTGTTTGTGTAATACGTGTCTCGGGCCGGTTTCTGTGGATTAGAACGGACTTTGGTTTTTTTTGCTGCTGGGAGCTCTTGTTTTAATTAAATGCCTGTAGAAGGTAAATCCTAATCCGTTCCAAGACTTACCTGCATCCAGATCATCTGCCGCTTCTACATTCCTAGGAAAGTGAAATGAGGAATTAAACATTTTCTCTTTTATTTCTGTGCTGATTATACAAGATTGTGTCAGGTGACCATGGATAAAAATGAGAGGGCATCTAAACCCAAAACCCCAAAAAAATCTTATATATTGCAGTTTGCTCGTCCTTGGTGTAGTGGCTGCATTTGTTTTTTCTTTTTTCAAGCTTCTTATGCTTTTATTTGCACCTAATGATCCTGCAAATAAATAGCACACTTCTTGCCCCTGGTTGGCTTAGTCACTCTTTCACTGTATCTATGGAGGGAGCCATGGTTGCCACCAGTGCCAGGACAAGGTCATCTATAGCCCAGGGTGAACATGCCAACCTGCGTCGCCCCACCACAAGATGTATGAGCTTTATGTGTCAGCAAAAATCTCCCCACAAACTGAGCATTAATCTACATGCTTACCCCCCCCCCCCCCCCCCAGCATAAATTCCCCCTCCTCCCAGTACAAATCCACCCCCCTGCTAAAATCCCCCATCTTAGCACAAATTTTAGCTCCCACCTCTCTATTGCGTACCCCCCCCCCAAAAAAAATGTAATACTCCAAGCTCAAATCCTCTACCCCTAAAATGTCCCATCCTAGTACCAATCTCCACCCTCCTCCCACCTCAAACCACTTGCCCTCCGGAAGATTTACCCCCCCACCTTCATGACCAGGCCATTTTCTGCGATACAGCACTGTGTTACTTTAACTGACAACTGCATGGTCATGCCATGCTTTATATATATAAAAAAAAAAATTCCCCCATAAATAGAGTTTTCTTTTGGTGGTTTTTGATCACCTCTGCAGTTTTTATTTTTTGTGCTAGAAACAAAAAAAAAAGCGATAATTTTGAAAAAAAAAAACAAAACAACTATATTTTTTACTTTCTGCTATAAATATAAAACATATCCAAAAAAAAAAAAAAATATATATATATATATATATATATATATATATTATAATTATCATTTTAAATCAAACTTCTAAATAAATATAAATTTAGGCCAATACAGTGCATCCGGAAAGTATTCACAGCACTTCACTTTTTCCACATTTTGTTATGTTGCAGCCTTTCTCCAAAATGGATTAAATATTCAAAAAGACTTGAGGCTGTAATTGGTGCCAAAGGAGCTTCAACAAAGTATTGAGCAAAGGATGTGAATACTTTATGTACTATACATGGGATTTTTTTTAAAAATAAATTTGCAAAGATTTCAAACAAACTTCATTCACGTTGTCATTATGAGGGATTGTTTGTAAAATTTTGGAGGAAAATAATGAATTTAATCAATTTTGGAATAACAAAATGTGGAAAAAAGTGAAGCGCTGTGAATACTTTCCGGATGCATTGTATTGGCCTAAATTTATGAAGAAATTAGATTTAAAATGATAATATATTTTATACATATATAATTTTTTATAATTTGCGGACTCAATGTCCACCGGGGGGCCCACGATCGTTTCACGGAGCTGCAGAACAGGGAATTGCCTATGAAAACAAGGCATTTCCCCGTTCTGCCTAATGACATGACAGAGATCTACTGCTCCCTGTCATCGGGAGCAGTGATCGCTGTCATGTGAGTAGTAGCCCACCCCCCCCCCAGTTAGAATCACTCCCTAGGACACACTTAACCCCTTCATCGCCCCCTAGTGTTTAACCCCTTCCCTGCCAGTGTCATTTACACAGGAGTCAGTGCATTTTTTATAGCACCGATCGCTGTATAAATGACAATGGTCCCAAAATAGTGTCAAAAGTGTCCGATGTGTCCGCCATAATGTCGCAGTCACGATAAAAGAATCGCAGATCGCCGCCATTACTAATAAAAAAAAATAATAATAAAAATGCCAACAAATCTATCCCCTATTTTGTAGACGCTATAACTTTTGCGCAAACCAATCAATATACGCTTATTGCGATTTTTTTTTTTTTTTTTTTTACCAAAAGTATGTAGAAGAATACATATCGGCCTAAACTGAGAAAGAAATTTTTGTTTTTTTATATATTTTTTGGGGATATTTATTATAGCAAAAAAAAAATAAAATATTGCTTTTTTTTTTTAAATTGTTGCTCTTTTTTTTGTTTATAGCGCAAAAACTAAACCGCAGAGGTGATCAAATGCCACCAAAAGAAAGCTCTATTTGTGGGGGAAAAAAAGGACATCAGTTTTGTTTTGGTGTAACGTCGCACGACCGCGCAATTGTCAGTTAAAGCGACGCAGCGCCGAATAGCAAAAAGTGCTCTGGTCAGGAAGGGGGTAAAATCTTGAAGCGGTTGAATGGCAGTTTTAATGTCACAGATTTCTCGTAATATACAGAGCGGCCTCCGTGTTGTCGTCTCCAAAGATATTTTGGGGCCGGTAAGTCAGAGCAGCGGAAAAGGGTGACAAAGATTTACCACCATGGCTGCACTTCTCAGAACGTTTACTACAGGATCACAAAATACTCCTAGACCGGAAACCTGCGCTTGTAAAAATTAAGTCTGTAAGTGGATATCCAGCACTAGAAATAACCGTCCCCGACTGAGATTTAACAAGGACAGTAATACCTCCATTCACAACTTTAGGAAATCGTACATACAGGCGGTTTGTTCTTTTTTTGGATGCAGTTGCTTTTTTTGCGCACATATTTGGAATTTTTTTGTGTTTTTCTTTAGGCTTGCAAACATATGGAATAACACATGCAATTATGTGCAGACAAACACTGCTTGTATAAGGGAAGCTCTTATAGAAGTGCTTTTTTGTTTTTTTTTGTGCACATATATGCTAGAACGAGTGCAAAAAAAAAATACTTGTAAAAATAACACCTTCCATAAGAGCTTAGTAGATAGGAATGGAGGCGTACGGTCCTTGTAAAAGCAAAGACAGCATCAGTGACGGTGATGGATATCCATTGAGGAGAGAAAAAAAAAAACAATTCTTAAAAAGACACTGAACCCACATCATAAAAAAAACATCAATAAATGGTGTATTACATGCTGTATATACTCACTCAGCCACTATGAGATACATTTTCTGTATTCTGCAAAAAAACCTGGTTGATCCTGCTGCTCTCTATCTCCCCCTTCTGTCCATGTCCCCAATTCAGCTAAGGATTTTGCAGCTGTGGTAGCAACCCTGCACATGCTCAGTTTTCAGTGTATTTTCTACCCTGGGTTTTTCCTCCCTATCACATCTGAGCAGCCAATGTGACTATAGAATCACACATGTGGGTGTATACACAGTGGTAAATGACAGCCCTCTGCCTCTCTCCTCCTCCATGCCCACTAACTAGCTAAACACAATGCTGGGCGGGATAGTACATGTAGATTAATGGAGGCTTCACCTTCCTCTTCTAAGACACAGGCTGGAGGGTTGTGATATTTCAAATATTTATTTGTATGACACTTTAAAAAACAGTTTATTGATATTAATTTATTTTTACTCTGTATTTCAAAGGCTGTTTTTTTTATTTTTAACATTTGACCAGCAGCAGAGGACTAGAAGCTTTTAATAACCACTCCCATGCCCTAGGACAGGGATCAGCAACCTTTTTTTTTCCACTTAAGGGCTTGATTCAATGTATGTCAATGCATGAAGGGCCGCATTCACCTGCTAATAAATGAAGACAGTAATCTGGACCCCTTTACATTAGACAGCCCCCCGCACCTCTGGACCCCCTTTACATTACACAGCCCCCCGCACCTCTGGACCCCCTTTACATTACACAGCCCCCCGCACCTCTAGACCCCCTTTACATTACACAGCCCCCCGCACCTCTGGACCCCCTTTACATTACACAGCCCCCCGCACCTCTGGACCCCCTTTACATTACACAGCCCCCCGCACCTCTGGACCCCCTTTACATTACACAGCCCCCCACACCTCTGGACCCCCTTTACATTACACAGCCCCCCACACCTCTGGACCCCCTTTACATTACACAGCCCCCCCACCTCTGGACCCTCTTTACATTACACAGTCCCCCGCACCTCTGGACCCCCTTTACATTACACAGCCCCCCACACCTCTGGACCCCCTTTACATTACACAGCCCCTGTACCTCTGGACCACTTTACATCCTACAGCCTCCCCCCTCACATCACACAGCCCCCGCATGTTACACTTTAAAATTGCGCACACTCATGGAATAGTGACAAACTACTGTACTTAAAAATCTCCATAGGTGACAATTTAAATTTTTTTACAGGTTACCAGTTTAGAGTTACAGAGGAGGTCTTGTGCTAGAATTATTGCTCTCGCTCTAATGATCGCGGTGAAACCTCACATGCGTGGTTTGAACACTGTTTACATTTGCAATCACGACTTATGTATGCGTTCGCTTGTGCGCCTGAGCACGGAGGGATGGGGCGCTTTAAATTTTCTTTATTTCTTTATTTTTACAATGTCCCTTGTAAACATCCCTTGTGACAGTAAAAGGCAGTGACAGGTACTCTTTGTGGAGGGATCCCATATCCCTCCTTTACACTTAAAAGCATTCAAGTTTGGCTGTTTTGACTGCTGCAATTTTTACAAATTTGGCGCCTTTAAGTCTTCTGTAAACCGGAAGTGATGTCATGACATCGCTTCTGAGTTGCTAGATTCGAGGCCCATCTCTGGCCAGCTGGCAGAAGTGGCGGCTGGTCGCTCGGGCCTCCCGGTGGGACCCCACATCTCTCTGTATAGAGGACCGATCATGCCTTATTCCTAGGGATGTTTACATTCCTTGTAATAGGAATACAAAAGATCAAAACATTTTTTTAAAGGGAGAGTGTAAAACTAAAAGCAAATAAAATAAACATTAAATAAATAAATAAAAAATTGAAGCGCCCCTGTCCCCTCCGTGCTCACACGCAGAAGCAAACGCATATTTAGGTCACGCCCGCATATGTAAACGACGTTCAAACCACACATGTAAGGTACCAACCTGAACGAAAGAGCAAGAGCAATAGTTCTAGTGCAAGATCTCCTCTGTAACTCTAAACTGGTAACTTGTAAACATTTTTAAAGGGATTCATTAAAGGGCTGAGGTAGAGAAAGGCTGAGCTATCGGCAAACGGAAGTGGCCGGCCACCTTTTGTACCAGGTGCTCTTAACTTTACTCCCAAGTCTTCCACTCAGCCAAGCAGCCTAAGACCACAACTTTGCCATTGTTCAATGTGCCCTCTTTGTAGATGTAGTGCACCCCCTTAGTAACCGCTGGTGAATTTAGTCCTATTTCCCCCATAGAGCACACACAACCAGGCATGCAGCATTTTCCTCTTTCTTCCACTGGCTCAGAAAACAGGGGTTCTTTTTACGGTCTTTATTGGCACAATGAACTCGGAGAGGTAGAGGGAGAATGGGATACCCCGGAACTGGATAACTTGAGGACTCCTCAATTTCTGACTGCACTGACTACAGGCTGCACTGCCCGAAAACGAAATATCTCACAGGATCTCCTATGCTGTAGGTCAGTGGTTCTCAACCTCAGTCCTCAAGTACCTGCAACAGGCCATGTTTTGGGAATTTCTCTTAGCTAAAATAGCTGTGCAAAATACCAAGCCATTGATTGAAAGCACCTGTGCAAGATAAAGGAAAACCTACAACCATGTCCTGTTGGGGGTACTTGAAGACTGAGGTTGAGAAGCACTGCTGTAGGTGACCTGTACTCCTTTCACAGCTAAACAAAGCTACACACAGTCAGTCAATTTTTCCTCCAGCATTAGGAATTTTGTACTCAATGAGCCACAGGGTCTATGGTTGCCTCCAGCCGATATCCACCAAGCTCTTCCTAGTGAGGGAAATGTAGACTCACACCGCCATAGGACAGTTGGACTCTTCCCCACCAACCTCTTCCTGGCTCTCTCCCGTCACCAAACCCAACTTAATACTTGAACTTGCAAATACGCCCCATAGCTAAGCCTAGCTGGGACTTTGGGGTCTTCACAAAAGCTTCTCTAGCACTCCTGCCCCAGGCAGAGAACCCCCACACATGACCTCCTGGACTGGACCCAGGGACACTGCCCTGCTGCCTTAGGCCTCAGACTATTTATGGACTCTCTCACCACCTACTGGGCACACCTCCACAGGGATTGGCTGGAGTCTATAAATGTTCAGACTTTGCATGCACTGTTCTTCCTTCCATGATACTTCCTCTAGAATAGGGGTCTCCAAACTTTCTTAACAAAGAGCCGGTTTATTTTCTTTCAGACCTTGGGAGGGCCAGGCGGTGGCTCGCGTGAGTGGAAATTTTCCTGGCATCAGTGGGAGTAAACATCGCCACATTTGGTATTAGGGGGAGAAACAGTGCCCCACTGGAAGCATCACAGGGGGCAATAGTGCCTCATTATTGGTGTCAGTGGGAGAAATGGTGCCCCATTGTTGGTGTCAGATCAGTGTCTCCTATCAACGGGAGGAATAGTGCCCCATGGGGCCAGATAAAGGCAAGCAAAGGGCCGCAGTTTGGAGACCAGTGCTCTAGAAGATAGGGGGAAGCATCAGAGCAGCAGCCTGTGAAACACTGAGCAACCCTAATCCTCCGATTACAGGGGAGCAAAGCAAAATGTTCCTGTGTGCCTGCTCTGTACTAGGCGGGCTCTACCTCGATTAATGTCCTCAAAGGAGAAGTTACTCTTTGGAATTAAATCAATCAAACCATGATCGGTCCTGCAGTACCGCACACCCAGTGGATCTCCATCGATATGGTGTCAATATGGCTTTCAGTTCTGATAACTTATCAGAAGGTTCTGAAACCTCTACACCAGTGGTTCTCAACTCCGGTTCTCAGGGCCCACTAACAGGCCAGAATTTGTGTATTACCTTGGAGAGATGCAGACTAGAATACTGCAATCACTGAGCAGTAAATGATATCACCTGTGATGTATTTCAGTTATCTTGCAAACCTGGCCTGTTAGTGGGTCCCGAGGACAGGAGTTGAGAACCATTGCTCTACACCTTCATCTATGAACAGGTAAGTCTTCTTTGACAAGTACCAACCTTTTACTTTTAGGTAGCAGCCCTTTAAATTTCACCAGCTCTGCTACATGTATGGAGCTTCCGCACAGTTATGCATGAATGATATTCATAACATTTTTTTGCATAATCTTGTAATTTATGGGTAGCGGAACCCCCCCCCCCCCTCCACTTTGCAAGCTGTCCAGCAGAATATCAGATCATCCAAATATATCAGCGCATTCCGGATCCCGGGCTGGTTGCCATGGAGATCTCTCATCATCGGCACCTTCCCTCCCTGCCAGCTCGCACCCACGATGGAAACAGCCACGTAATAGAGGGGGGACAGCACGAGAGAGCCAGGGATTCCGAATCGCCTCTTATGGAAGAAGGAACGACATATTAGTGATAAAAGCAGAACCTCAACTTAGATATAAAACACTTACAGCAGTATTAAACCCGAAAAAAAAAATGTAATCTATTGGAGCTTACCGATTCTGAGATTTGGAGGCTGCATTTTTTCCCATTTATTTTCACCTGGTGATCTGGCCAATAACACACTTCCTGTCCTTTAGGGTGTCTCCACTATGGGTGGAAGAGCAATTGAGATACCGCTGAACAGCAGCAGCATTGTCAGTCTGGGGCAGGTCCGAACTGGAACGAAGAATAAAATAGGCCTGGGCATTTTAGACTAAGCAGCCCATGACACATTTACCAGGGGGGTGGGGGTTATGGAGAGCACGGGAGGCAGAGAGAACGGGGGTTAGGGGGTGGAAAGTATAGGGGTCGAAAAGCACCAGGGGGGGTCGGAGCGCATTGGGGGTGGAGTGAGACAGCATAAGGGGGGGGGCAGCAGAAGGACGCTAGCTAGGAGGAGCGGCTGCATATAGATGAATCAATCTCTCCATTTTCCTCCTGCAGGCTCTGAATGCCTGCAGGAGGGAGAGGAGGAGAAGCGGGCTTTAAGAGGCTGCAGGAGGAAAATGGAGAGATGGATTCTTCTACAGTATATGCAGCCGCCCCCCCCCCCCCCCCCCATCCAGGCGCACAGGGAGCCGCCCTCACTTTCCCTCTGGTCTGGCGTCTGCTCCAGATCCCCTTCCTGTTCATGGTAACGGGTCACCTGACTTGTAGTTCCCCCCCCCCCCCCGGCCCAACGGCTGAACTGAATTGGCGGCCTGGGAGAGGCTGGGTGAGCAACGTGGGGTCAAGGAGCAGCCTAGCTTCCTGGGGCCTGGCGGCCGCTCCGGCCCACCGGGCAAGCGCCTGGTGTGCCCTATGGCCAGTCCTGGCCTGGTCTGGAGAAAGTAAAAATCCTCTCTTGCACTGGATCCACAGTTAACAGTGCATGTCAGAGCACAAACCAAGCCATGAAGTCCAAGGAATTGTCTGTAGACAGGATTGTATGGAGGCACAGATCTGGGGAAGGGTACAGAAACATTTCTGCAGCATTGAAGGTCCCAATGAGCACAGTGGCCTCCATCATCCATAAATGGAAAAAGATTGGAACCACCAGGACTCTTCCTATAGCGGGCCGCCCAGCCAAACTGAGCGATCGGGGGAGAAGGGCCTTAGTCAGGGAGGTGACCAAGAACCTGATGGTCACTCTGACAGAGCTCCAGCGTTTCTCTGTGAAGAGAGGAGAACCTTCCAGAACAACCATCTCTGCAGCACTCCACCAATAAGACCAGTATGGTAGAGTGGCCAGACGGAAGCCACTCATCCGTAAAAGGCACAAGACAGCCCACCTGGAGTTTGCTAAAAGGCACCTGAAGGACTCTCAGATTGTGAGAAACAAAATTCTCTGGTCTGATGAAACAAAGATTGAACTCTTTGGCCTGAATGGCAAACGTCATGTCTGGAGGAAACCAGGCACCGCTGGTCACCTGGCCAATACCATCCCTACAGTGAAGCATGGTGGTGGCAGCATCATGTTGTGGGGATGTTTTTCAGTGGCAGGAACTGGGAGACTAGTCAGGATCGAGGGAAAGACGAATGCAGCAATGTACAGAGACATCCTTGATGAAAACCTGCTCCAGAGCACTCTGGACCTCAGACTGGGGTGAAGGTTCATCTTCCAACAAGACAACGACCCTAAGCACACAGCCAAGATAACAAAGGAGTGGCTATGGGACAACTCTGTGAATGTCCTTGAGTGGCCCAGCCAGAGCCCAGACTTGAATCCCATTGAACATCTCTGGAGAGTTCTGAAAATGGCTGTGCACCGACGCTCCCAATCCAACCTGATGGAGCTTGAGAGGTCCTGCAAAGAAGAAGAATGGGAGAAACTGCCCAAAAATAGGTGTGCCAAGCTTGTAGCATCATACTCAAAAAAGACTTGAGGCTGTAATTGGTGCCAAAGGAGCTTCACCAAAGTATTGAGCAAAGGCTGTGAATACTTCTGTACATGTGATTTTTTTTTTTTATAAATTTGCAAAGATTTCAAACAAATGTATTCACGTTGTCATTATGGGGTATTGTTTGTAGAATTTTGAGCAAAATAATGAATATACACACACTCAAGCAAGCAGTACTGTAGATCAGAGGTTGGTGCCAGTAGGACAGTGGATGGTGCCACAACTGTTTTTTACCAGCCCTGTTGGGGGGCTTTGGTGAAATATCAGTCTCACATTCGGGACAGAGATTCCCCAGTCCCTTTCTCTGCAGACTCAGCTTATTAATTGGTACCGAAACACCGTTTACTATGCTTTACCTATGAATGAACACAATAAGTGATTGGTAAATATGAATGCCCGCAGCTGGCAGAACTGCGGGGGGGTTTCATGGGCAGCGGGGGGACCTGCACCGCACTGAGTGATTAGGGTATGCCCAGGCACATCTGGCACACGCCTATGTAGGACATGTAGTCCCATGTAAAGTCCAATTGAGATTACAGCAAATTTAAGGATATAAATGCAGGTATTTAATGGGGGTGGGGGGGGGGGGTGGGGGGGGGGGTGTTGAACTTGGGTTGGTAAAAAGATTGCTCACCGGAGTTTAGGAATTCCTGAAGTAGGGTAGCAGTCCTTGTGCTGTGAGATGTCACTGTGGGGATGCTGGGATATAATCTGCAGCAGATTGGGTTTTATTTCTGCAACGCACTGTCCGTGCCAAGCTGGCCTGACAACCAATAATTAGACAGGCAGAAGGTGCATGACTGCTCAGTGCACCCACAGCCTCCGACTTCCGCAATAAGATCAATTAATAGCAAATTAATTAGAGCTGCAGGTCTATTCCTGGCCGTGCGTCTTTAAATATCCTCTATTCCTGTAAGAGAGGAAAGCAGGGGGCTTAATTGACCCAAATGGCTGACGTGGCCGGAAGAGGGAAAAAAAAAAAAAAAAAAGAAATACTGAACGGCTGTAATTAAAAGCTGAACTCCAGGCAGGTATAAAACCCAAATCGATGAATCTTTATGTTCATCACTATATGATTAAATGTATTTTGGTTAATGCAAGCAGATTAAGTGTCTGAATTGGAACAGCCATTCACCCCTTTGCAGCACCTGTACAGCACAACTCGGACTGGGAGAGGGAGAAGCCACGCCAAGAGTCTGTCAGCTGTGCTGCAGTGATCATATGCTACCAAGGGGCATGCTGATAGGAGGAGAGCGCTGAGTGACAGAGATGCATTCACCAGTGTTCCACTTCTCATTTCTCTGCCCGGCCACAGGCTGGGGGAAGGGACAAGACCTAGAAGCCTTACTTAAATGTAATAGAGAAAAATCAGGTCTCCTGCTTTGCCAGACAGGCAAATCTCAGGACTGGAATCTCAGGACTGGATGGACAGAAATACAAATCCTTTGGCAGGTAAAACAGCCCTCTTGTATGCTGTTCATCTGCAAATATTGTCTAAATCCATTCAACATGTGTGTTATTCCCTAAAGAAGAGCTCCAGACCCCCCCCCCCCCCCCCCGGAAAGGTGCCAAATGTTGCAGAAGGGGGGGGGGGGAGGCAAACAAGCGGAGCTTCCCCTTTTGGGCGGAGCTCTGCTTTACAGTACAAATATCCCCCCAAATAACAGTCCATGGTATTTAGTAAAAGGCATGGCGAGTTATTTTAGGTCGTAATTTGTCATAATTTTTGGGAAAATAAATAAATAATAAAAAAAAAAATTTCACAATTTTTAAAAAATTTATATTACATACTGTCACCAGTGCAGTACAGTGTCATCATATAATTGGTGTGGCGGTGATAAGGGACACTGACTGGTGACAGTACGAAAAAAAAGAGTTACGTTTTGTTTTTGGTATTTTTTTAATTACATTTTCTTATTTTTTTTTCTGTGAAGAACAATATAATGTTACATATAACAATACAACAATATAAGTAACATTGTACTGCTCTGGAAAAGTTTTCAGGATTTTATTTACACATTATGTTTGCTAATAGAAGTGCATTACAGTACTATAAGCAAGCATTTCACCGAATGAAACTAAATCATTTAGTTTGTTTTGTTGTGATAAGCTGTGACTGGTCAAAGCTAATCACACGGTAAAGGTGGGCTGTGATTGGTCCTGTCTGTACCATGTGATCGAATTGACCAATCACAGCTAGCAACACAATTGTACACATTGGATGGCTTGAAAGAAAGCCATCCATTGTGTACAACTGTCCCTGATTTGGAACAAAGTCCCTCTGTCCCTCTTTCCTCCTCATTTGTCCCTTGGCATACCTCCCAACATTTTTAGATGGGAATGAGGGACACCTACTAGCAAATGTATGTTGGCATAGGACACGCCCCCTGCCACACCCTTTAAAGGAGAATTAACCAAGAAAAAAAAGTTTAATTAAATCCACAAGGGGTTTTTTTTAACCACTACTATTCCTTTATATTGGCTTTTACAAATGCAGCAATTTAGAATTTGGATGAAAGGTTTAGCTCTAACAAACACTTTTTGAAAGATAAAAAGTGCATTTTAAATACAACTATATAGATCAGACCAAAATGAGGGGGGAAGGACAGAGGGACATTGCTCCAAATCAGGGACAGCCCCTGAAAATCAGAGACAGTTGGGAGCTCTGATTTTTGTCCGATCCATATCGTTGTAGATAAAATGCACTTCTTATCTTTCAAAAAGTGTCTCCCAGTGCTAAACCTTTCATCCAATTTCTAAATTGCTACATTTGTAGATTTCAAAACCCAATATAGAGGAATAGTAGTGGTCAAATAAAAGCAATTGTGGGCTTAACGAATAATTTTTTTTATATAGAATTCTCATTTAAGGGGGTGTGGCAGGGGGTGTGTCCTATGCCTGCATACTTTTGCTAATAGGTATCCTTTGTTCCCATCTCAAAAAGTTGGGAGGTATGGTGTCATGTGACCTGCTGTGGTGCGTCATGGTGGTCACATTGTACCAGCAGCGGAGCCGGTACTCTGATCAGTCACCGGCTGTGTCCCATGGACGCGGCTGCGCGATCGGCGCTTCCTAAGAGGACGTTATATGATGTCCACTCAGGATAACAAAACCACCGTTAAGTGGTTAAATCTCGGTGAGCTTTGTTTATTTCTTCCAGATCTGTGCAGTAATCCAGTGTGAGACTTTCCCTCTGTAATAAAGACCGCTCACTGCTGCTCTCTCTCCTTGTGCAGGGTGACTGGTCTGGTCTCCGCCCCCCTCCTGTAGTTTTCTGCAGGAAGCCTGTAGTGGGTGGGGCTTGCTAGGTCCCTCCCTCAGCTCTGCTCTCTCTCCTTGTGCAGGGTGACTGATCTGGTCTCCGCCCCTTCCTGTAGTTTTCTGCAGGAAGCGTGTAGTGGGTGGGGCTTGCTAGGTCCCTCCCACAGCTCTGCTCTCTCCTTGTGCAGGGTGACTGATCTGGTCTCCACCCCTCTCCTGTAGTTTTCTGCAGGAAGCCTGCAGTGGGTGGGGCTTGCTAAGTCCCTCCCTCAGCTCTCTCTCCTTGTGCAGGGTGACTGGTCTGGTCTCCGCCCCACTCCTGTAGTTCTCTGCAGGAACCCTGTAGTGCGTGGGGCTTGCTAGGTCCCCCCCTTAGCTCTGCTCTCTCTCCTTTGCAGGGTGACTGGTCTCCGCACCCTCCTGTAGTTTTCTGCAGGAAGCCTGTAGTGGGTGGGGCTTGCTAGGTCCCTCCCTCAGCTCTGCTCTCTATGTGCAGAGTGACTGATCTGGTCTCTGCCCCTCTCCTGTAGTTCTCTGCAGGAACCCTGTAGTGCGTGGGGCTTGCTAGGTCCCCCCCTTAGCTCTGCTCTCTCTCCTTTGCAGGGTGACTGGTCTCCGCACCCTCCTGTAGTTTTCTGCAGGAAGCCTGTAGTGGGTGGGGCTTGCTATGTCCCTCCCACAGCTCTGCTCTCTCTCCTTGTGCAGGGTGACTGATTTGGTCTCCGCCCCCCTCCTGTAGTTTTCTGCAGGCGGCCTGTATTGGGGGGGAGGGCAGAAGATTTATTAGATGGAAAGATGAAAAAATGACTGAAGTTCCAGAAAATGTCTAGATAAAGGTTTTTGGTATCTAGATTTCTGAATCTTGTATTTCCATTGCCTTTTGCTACTGTATATTTATTCTCAACTCTGTCAAAAGAACAAAATCATAAAAGATAAAAGTGAGAAAATGTTTTTTTCATTTTATTGTACACAGGAAACTTCAACAACTTCAACATAGCACAGAATCCCACGTAAACACCAACAGCCCTGAGTAATGAGGGTCGCGTTTTCAAGTCATAAACTGCTTTCAACAATGTTAGGCTCGGTTCACATGTGTGCTGGTGGTGCTGCTGCAGGACCTGCACAAATACCGGCAGCCGCCACCACCCACACAGAGGAATACGGAAACCTGCACAAGTTTCTGCAGCTGCAACCACCCACACAGGGGAAACGCGGGACCCGCGGAACGGGCGCCGGGCATGCCGCCCACACTGGAAATCGCACTCATACTGGGCACCTCGGTTCCCGTACGGGGCTGCGATTTCAAAAATAGTGCAGGGACTTCTTTCCTGCGTGTCATGGGGCACAGCAGCCTATTCAAATAAACGGGCTCTCGTGCCCGCGTAAACCGTGGGCCGCACAGGTGTGAACCCAGCCATAATAAAGGTAACCCCGTACCACACACAGATTGTAGTAGAGGACATGGTGAGCACCTACAGGCGTGTACCACTCTTCTTCTTTAGTCCCCGAGGATGCACAGTTCATTATTGGCAACTTGAATCTCTAAATTCAGATTTCCAGCTAATTCGGGTGCCTGCATTGGTGGGGGTGGGGTGGCAGAATTTCTCCATATGATTTTTAGTACAGACCAGGTATGTGCAGCTTTCCACTCATTAAAGTAGAACTATAGGCAAAACTTCATTCATTTTTTTTTGTTTTTTTTGGATAGAGCAAAGGAGGGTTATAACCCCTGTCAGATTTTTTTTTTTGTGCCATCTGTGTCCCATTGCAGACATTTCCCTTCACATCCTGTCCCATAGCCAGGCTCCAGCTCCAGGCTCCCCCCAAAAAATTAAAAGTCAGCAGCTACAAATACTGTAGCTGCTGACTTTTAATATAAGGACACTTACCTGTCCCAGGGATCCAGCGATGTCCTCCCCCCAAGCCGATTCTTCAATTGGCTTCGGGTGCAGGCACCGACATAGCAAGTAAGGGAAACAGGAAGTAAAGCCTCGCAGCTTCACAGCCAGTTTCCTACTGCACATGTGCAAGCCGCACTGCACCTTGTGAATGGTCTCATAGTCTTCTGGGACCCGTGATGTGTCCCAGAAGACTGCGGAGGAAGGAGGGAGGGCCGAACTTGCATCTCAGATCGCCACGGCAGTCTGTGCAGGAAGTGGGAGTGGGTACCTGTCAAAATCAGTGCCAAATGTGGCAGTGGGGGAGGGGAGGAGGAAAACAAGTGGAACTTCCCCTTTTGGGTGGAGCTCTGCTTTAAAGTCTCACGGTTTTTCACCTTAATGCATTCTTTGCATCAAGGCGGAAAAACCTTCTGTGCTGCAGCCTCCAGACCCCCCCTTTTCCTACCTGAGCCCGATTCGATCCGGTGATGTGCACGAGTGCATCGGCTTCAGCCGCTGTCTCTCTCCTCATTGGACAGATTGATAGCAGCAGGAGCCATTGACTCCTGCTGCTGTCAATCAAATCCTGTGACACGGGGGCGAGTCCTGCTCTCTGTGTCAATGGATGCAGCAGCGGGACTCTGGAGCGAGCCTGCACAGGTGCCCCCCAGGAAAAGCGTCTCTCTGTGGGGGCACATGATGAAGAGGAGGGGCCTGGAGCGTTGGCGGGGTGCCCCAGAAGAAGAGGATCGGGGCTGCTCTGTGCAAAACGATTGCACAGAGCAGGTAAGTATAGGCGTGTTTTTTTTTCATAAAAATAACAGAGGGTTTACAACCCCTTTAAGGGAATTCCATTGGGGACCTCCATGTCACAAGAACTAGTGCCCCCATTGGAAGGTTTCCCCCCTCTATTACATTTCTGGGGAAATCCCCAAATTTGGGATCTTCTTTTATACTATCAATGATAATGGTAAACAGGACAACTAAAGAGGGTGAATCTCCCTAACGGGGGGCACAGGCAGCAATAAAAACTGACAGGGGTTCTACTCCCTCTCCACTCTATCCAAAACAAACAAAAAAAATAGCTTTGCCTTGAGGGCCGATTCACACTGCTTCGATGCCAGAAATCGCATTCGATTCGCACTGCATTGCTGTGCAGATCACATGCGATGTCTGTACGATGCAAATTCAGCCATACAAACTGTATGGCTGAATTTGCATCGCATTCAGACCAAACTCGTGCAGGACCATTTTTCTGGTCCGTACTAGAATCGGATCGCATTGGGTGTTCACACTCGTGCGATCCGATTCTGCAAATCGCAATGCGTTTGGCAAACTGATTGTGGGGTGTTGTTAACTTAAAGGAGGTTGTAAACCTCCATTTTCAAGTTGTACCTATAGGTAAGCCTATAATAAGGCTTACCTATAGGTATAGTAAATATCTCCTAAACGTGCGCCATTTAGGAGATACTTACTTTGTACTGCGCCGATGTTATCGGCGCATGCGCTCTGAAGAAACGGCCCTCCGTGCTGTTTCTTCACTAGCGAGTGCCGTGACAGGCGCGACGGGAGTGGCGTCACACGACTCTGGCCAGTCACAGAGCCGGAGTCCGCGGCCCCGGAAGGCAAAAGGGGCAAAGATGGATGCGGCCTCCAGCGCGGACATCGTTTGCAGGTAAGTGTCACATAATGTGCTAGTATGCGATGCACACTAGCACATTATGCTTTTACTTTGCAGGGAACAAAAAAAGGAAGTAAAACCCATCAGGGTTTACTTCCTCTTTAACATACACTCCACAATCAGTTCACATGAATGGGTTTTGTGATTCAGATGTGGAGCGAATCTGCACTGCATCCAGTGTGAACCGAGCCTTAGTTATACTTTAAAGAGTGGTGCAGGCAAAACGCCTGCGCCACTCATCTAAACTGAAAAAGAAAGTACAGATGCTGCTCCTCATTAACAAAAAGGGACATAAGCTTCTCTGTTAATTAGGGACAATCTGCTCTGTCTTCTATGCTGTGTCTGTGCCAGACACGGTATATTACGGATGCTGCTCCAGCTCTCTCTTCAATCCCCCACACCTCCCCTCCCCCCCTTTGCTCAGCTGAAAGCGAGAGGAAAAAACGGTTAACAAAGGATTACCAGCCAGGCACAACATCAGCAGGTGATACTTGTGCAGCTCACATCCGGCACAGCAGGTCCGACCTGGTGGGGATCTGCAGCAGATTTCTATAGTGAAAACTGCCACAATCACTTTAAAGCGGACTTCCGACAAAAAAAATAAAATAAATAAAAGTCAGCGGCTACAAATACTGCAGCTGCTAACTTTTAATAATCGAACGCTTACCTGTCCCAGGGCCCCGCCATGCGGGGGTACGAAGCCCCGCTCCTCTCCCTCTCCTCTCTGCGGTGCCGGCATTGTCACTGTGGGCGCCCGGCTGTGGCTTCACAACCGGGCACGCACTGCGCGCGCCGCGACTGGCCGGGCAATAATCTGGGACTTGTGACGTGTCCCAGATGATTGCCGAGAGGGAGGGGGGAGAGGTGTACTTACTTGCGGTGCCACGAAGCCCCGGGAGAAAGTGGGAGCTGGAATCCTCTAAAAAGAGGGTTTCCGCTCCCCCCCAAAAAAATGACATGCCAAATGTGGCATGTCAGGGGGTCACCTTCCCTTAAAGCGGAAGTTTCGTTTTTGGGTGGAACTCCGCTTTAATTGGTCGCAGAATGCATGAAAAGTGTAGACTGCCACTTGTCTATACACAGCGGGTCTTGTTCTATGTGCTGCTCCCGGGACCTTCAGCTCTTATCTACACTAGTAGTGGAGATAGAACAGAAACAGGTCCATCTGTCTGGTAATATGGCGCACGCCACTCCAGATTCTGGTTTCCTTCATCAGTTTTCAGGCACAGGAAGGCTTAATAATTTCCCAGACTGTCTTATTTTTAGGACAGGCTGAAGAGCCAATCCAACATTTTTTTTCAATTAAACAAACGACCAATCAGAGAAACAGATGACCGATCTGTCACTCTTAAAACACAAACAAAAAAGAAGATAAAGTAGAGCCAACACACAGAAGAGGGAAGGGGGGAGGGGCCGTTCATTCTGCGGTTTAGTTCCACTTTTATGCTAGCGACATACATGACCATTGCGTGTCATCTTTTTAAATTACATTTTAATTTACAAATCCTTCTGATCTTCATTTATAATCAACGAACATTTCCAACCAACTGAACTGACGTTGTGTGCGTGTGCAAACAAAAAAAAAACAATAATCGGTCAGATTCGTGTCGGGAGTCCTGTCGCGGTATCTTACGGTAGTGTATAGAAGATCTCCCGTCATTCCACAGACCCTCCTCCATGCGGTCCCAGTTTCCAGACTCTCATGTTCAGGTTTTAGTCACCGGGAACATGGTGCGGAAGGTCAGGTTGATGCGAGGTCGCCGGTCATGGTATTCTTTTGGCACGCGGTGCTGGCAGAGAGAACCAAAAAAGATACGAGGATTAAAGGCGGGCTACAGTTTTATTAGAAATTCATGCAATCGTTTAACCACTTTCTGTTTACAAGGTTAAAGCGGAAGTAAAGTGCGCTATTTTTTCTTTTCAAGGCTCCCCAGGTGGGTTATGCCTTAACCGGTTCAGCCCTGCAAGATTTTACCCCCTTCCTGAGCAGAGTACTTTTTGCGATTCGGCACTCCGCCGCTTTAACTGACAATTGTGCGACATTGTACCCAAACAAAATTGACGTCCTTTTTTTTGCCCCACAAAAAGAGCTTTCTTTTGGTGGTATTTGATCACCTCTGCGGTTTTTATTTTTTGATCTATTAACCAAAAAAAGAGCGACTATTTTGAAAAAAAACACAATATTTTTTACTTTTTGCTATAATAAATACCCCCCCCCCCCAAAAAAAAAATATATAAAAAAAACAAATTTTTTCCTCAGTTTAGGCCGATATGTATTCTACATTTTTGGTAAAAAAAAAAAAAAATCGCAATAAGCGTATATTGATTGGTTTGCGCAAAAGTTATAGCGTCTACAAAACAGAGGATAGTTTTATGGCATTTTTATTATTGTTATTTTTTTTTTTTAATTAGTAATAGCGGCGATCTGCGATTTTTTTTTTTTTAATCAGGACTGCGACATTATGGCGGACACCTTTGACACTATTTTGGGGCCAGTGTCATTTAAAAAAAATCGCAATAAGCGTATATTGATTGGTTTGCGCAAAAGTTATTGCGTCTACAAAATAGGGGATAGATTTATGGCATTTTTATTATTATTTTTTTATTAGTAATGGCGGCGATCTGCGATTCTTTTATCGTGACTGCGACATTATGGCGGACACGTCGGACACTTTTGACACTATTTTGGGACCACTGTCATTTATACAGCGATCAGTGCTATAAAAATGCACTGATTACTGTGTAAATGACACTGGCAGGGAAGGGGTTAAACACTAGGGGGCGATCAAGGGGTTAAGTGTGTCCTAGGGAGTGATTCTAACTGTGGGGGGATGGGCTCTAAGGTCACATGACAGCGATCACTGCTCCCGATGGCAGGGAGCGGTGATCTTTGTCATGACACAAGGCAGAACGGGGAAATGCCTTGTTTACATAGGCATCTCCCCGTTCACCCGCTCTGTGACATGATCGACGGGAGATCGGCGGACATTGAGTCCGCTAGTCCCGCAAGCACGGTCACGCTGTACGCGGCGGTGCGTGCGCGCCTGCTAGCCCCGGCTCTTAAAGGGGACGTACAGGTACACCCATTTGCCCACCGCTGCCATTATGCCGACGTATATCGGCGTGTGGCGGTCAGCAAGTTAATATACTAGTATGGACAGGTGACCTCCCAGTACAGCACTGGGACCGATCCGATGGGCCCCCGGTGCTTCCATCTTTGCCCGTGCTTCCTTTCGGGACCCGTGCCTTCAGCCACTTGATAGGCCAGGCCATGATGATGCCCATACCGTGCATGCGCACGGGGTCACATCACCGTGGCACGGATCGGGGGGCTGATCCGGGGCGGAAATGTTTGCGGAGCTCAGTGAACATGACAGCTGACAGGCAAAAGGACGCATTTATGGCAGAAGAGACCAATAGGGTCTTTTCTGTCTCAAATACCCTGCCTGTCAGAGGATTTTAACCACTTCCCACCCACACTATAGCCAAAAGACGGCCTTAAAGTGGTTGTAAACCCTTACAGACCACTTTGTGCTACAGGTAAGCCTATAATAAGGCTTACCTGTAGCTACCCAATATATCTCCTAAACCTGCACGGTTTAGGAGATATCCCCCTGTATTTGGATCTGCCGACATCATCGGCACATGCGCGCACTGACATAAACTGAAGCAGTGGCATGTACGTGCCGTTGCTTCAGTGGGTGTGCCGTTACCGCACGCATGCGCGGGAGTGATGTCCTTGCGGCTCCGACCAATCACAGCGCTCGGAGGAGTGATGTCGGCCGCTGGAGCAGCGAGGGCTTCGATCTCGGGTGAGTATTACATAATGAGCTAGTATGCTATGCATACTAGCTCATTATGCCTTTATCTTGCAGGTGTTAGTTTTTTTTTTTTAAAGTGGGTTTACACCCACTTTAATTGCCAGGAGGGCGTCAATAGAGGACGTCATGTGACGGTGTTATCACATGCGGTAAACGTTGCGGTAAATTGACCCCAATGTATTTGTTTTTAGGATGCACCAGTGTGACTGGGCCCCAACCATAGCTGGGCCAGGACAAGATAGGTTCTGATTGGTTTTCCTCTTGCACCATTATTGAAGGAAGCCTGCAAGCTCTTGTCACCTTAGAGATTAATGGAAGGATCTGCACAGTCACCAAATACCAAATGCGTAATAACAGGAGCCCCCCCCCCCCTCCTCACCTGCCAGTCTGACTGCGTCGCTCCTTCCATAATCAGAAGGGTGCCACCATCCAGCGGGACATGTATACGTTCCACATATGTGTAATCTCCCTGCTCCTCCTGCCAACAGATACACAGAGAAGTGCAGAAAGTCATCATAAAATCTTCTACACAGATGAGAAAAATGTTGGTAAAAAGTCAGTTACAGATTGTATGTGCTTTCAGCAGCTTTCCTTGTTACCCTCTTATGTTTATATTACTGTGACCCCCACTGGGGAGATCCCCCCCCCTCCCCCGCTTCCTATTGTGTCATTTAGGGTTCGTTCACACGTGCAGCAGGGACTGCTACTTCTCTGTAAAACGATCCACACTCTGACTGCTTTTCAGAGGTGTTTGACAGGTGGGGAGGAGCTGATATTTCACCTCCTGAGCACCCGATTTAACCCTATAACTGGCGCACTACCGCGCTGCAATCTCGTGCATTGCATGCGGTTGTAGCTCCAGTTGCGGCACAGCCCCATAGAACTGCACCAGTCACATTCAGTGCCGGTGTCTTGTCAAATACAGTCCCCTATCATGTAGTGTCCGCCCTGTACTGCGCAGGCGCAGTACGGAGGACAAACGAGACGCCGAAAGTCTCCGAAGTTTAACAGGTGATCATCAGCTGTACACGGTGCCTGCGCTTTTATTCTCACCCTATGTCCAGGTTCATTCCCTACTATCCAAGTGGACATAGAGTGAGAATAAATAGTTGCCGAGCGCAGCGAGGCCGTGCCCGAAGCATGGCGAGGGGCCCTCTTACACAGCCATCGCTAAGAAGTGCCGAAGCGCCGTGTACAGCTGATGATCAGCTGATCAACTTCGGACACTTTCGGCATCTCCTTCTGCTCCGTACTGCGCAAGCGCTGCGCATGCGCAGTACGGAGCGGACACTATCTGATAGGAGGACAGTATATGTCAGAACACCGGCACTGCCTGACGAAAGTGACATGCTGTTTAAGTATTGCCACAGCCAGAAAGCACAGCATGTATACAGCTGTATGTTAGTGTTCAGGTAGGGGCTTGGTTTTACCCTTCCTCAGCTTCATATGTGAATGAAGCCTTATGCCGCGTACACACGATCGGGATTTTGGTCGGAAAAACATATGATGGCTTTTCCGACGGGATTCCGCTCAAGCTTGTCTTGCATACACACGGTCACACAAAAGTTCGCTTAACTTTTGACCGTCAAGAACAACACTACGACAAGCCGAGAAAATTAAGTTCAATGCTTCCGAGCATGCGTAGGAATTTTGCGCGTCGGAATTGCTACAGACGATCGCATTTTTGGATGGGAACTTTTTCCGACCGAAAAATTGAGAACCTGCTCTCAATCTTTTGCTGGCGGGAATTCTGGCAGCAAAAGTCAGATGGAGCATACACACGGTCGCATTTTCCGACCAAAAGCTCTCATCGGTCTTTTGCTGGCCGAATTTCCGATCGTGTGTACACGGCATTAGGCTAGGTTCACATTGATACGGCTCCACGAGCTGTGTGTTGCATGGCCACGGCAGATCATTCATCTGAAATGCAGGGAGAAGGTCTCCCAGTGCGGGTGCGATTTCTGGAGAATTTTTTCTGTGCAGGTGGTTGCGGCTGCAGAAACAGGTGCGGACTCGCAGCAGGAGCCACCTGCACAGATGTGAACCGAGCCTTAGACAGGAGTTCCATGTTAAAGTTCTCTATCTGCTTCTTTCTGCAATCAGCATGGCTCACTACGGTGCCTTGAATACTGTCACGGAACGTCCCACACTCCGCTTGAGTGCTTCCGTCATATACCACTTCCTCCCAGTCTGTATACAGATATCCCAACCTCTCTGAGCACAAACAAGGCGACACTTGCTTGTTGCTACCAAGAACTGCCTTTATTCAGAACCAGAATACAGTCTTATATACACAGGAGAAGATTACTCTAACAATACAAACGTAACCTAATTAACATGAGCTAATTATCTAATTCTTTTGAATACGAATTCATAAACCTTGAAATTTTCCACATTTTGTCATGTTAAAAAAACCTAAATGTGTGACCAGGACATTTTATAGATAGGCAACTCCTATCCACATATTGATTAGTGGTCCCAAATTTATTAATAACTACTGCAGTAGGGAACAGACACAAAAGATACGCTCTGCATCTTTCCAAATAACTGTTCTGCTTTATTATGACACAATTGAAGGTTTTTATACACATGATTACGTAGGTAGCACATTAATATTACAATTAGGGTTGTCCCGATACCGATACTAGTATCGGTATCGGCACCGATACCGAGCATTTGCCCAAGTACTTGTACTTGGGCAAATGCTCCCGATGCTTCCCCCGATACCTTGACTGTCAGCTGTGATCGGCGCGTGGGGGAGTTACAAGATTCTCCCCCAGCGGCTTTCACCAGCTTTAGTGACAGACAGCGGTGATCGCTCACAGCTGACTGTCACTGCATCCTCCTCCATGCCCCCTCCTTTCCTCTGTCCCTCTCAGCTGTCCCCTCCGTTCTGCTCTTATCTGTCCCTCTCAGCTGTCCCCTCCGTTCTGCTCTTATCTGTCCCCTCCGTTCTCCCCCTCAGTTCCTCCGTCCTCCCCCTCCTCCTTCCTTTGTGTATGGAGAGAGTCAGCTGACTCTGTCCATTCACATAACTGAAACATTGTAATCTTCTGTGATTACTATGTGTCAGTTTATGAATGGAGAGAAGCTGCTGTCTTCTCTCCATTGATTCTCAGTGCAGCTGACGCTGCAGAGAAAGGGACTGGGGATTCTCTATCCTCGGTCTCTTTCTCTGTCTCAAGGGGGAGATATCAGAGGTCTGTTAAGACCCCTGATATCTCACCAAAGCCCCCCAAAAGGGCTGATTAAAAAAAAAAAAAAAAAAAAACAATAAAGAATAAAAGAAATATTATTGTAAAAAATAAAAATTGTAAAAAAAAAAAAATAACACACACATACAACGTTCACCTCCTCCCCCCCCCCCCAAAAAAAAAAAAGCAAGCACTGTTAAAAAAAAAAAAAAAAAAAAAAAAAATGAAAAAAAAAACACTGTCACGTGACATTAAAAAAAAAGTATCGGTAATCGGTATCGGCGAGTACTTGAAAAAAAAGTATCGGTACTTGTACTCGGTCCTAAAAAAGTGGTATCGGGACAACCCTAATTACAATTGTACCTTTATGGTAACAAGGGGCGTAACATAGGCAGGCTAATTCTGATCAGGACTCGAAAGAATGTAAACATATAATGAAAACATTATTGGTGCCGTGTGCACAGTGAGGGCAGTGTGCAATACATACAAAATAGAATACAATTATATACAGAACTTACAAATTTCCATTACAGGTTATTGCAATTTATGTGATAGACCAACACAAAGTGGCACATAATTGTGAAGTGGAAAGGAAAATGAAAATTTCAAGGAGGTATGAATACTTTTTCAAGGCACGGTTTAACTGGCGCCAAAAACATTAAAATGAGATAGAATTCTATGAAGACGGGGCTGAGAGACATATTGTGTACACTATCCACGTTTTATTCTCTACCTTGCGATGGTTGGGTACCTGCTAGTTACGGTTCTTCCCATTTTATTTTTTTTCCCCTACCGGTATGTGTATGACAAATCTATCTTTTGGGTTCCCACCACACTACAGGTTAGAAAACAGGATATATATTTGTTGTAGAGACTATTTGCCCACAGATTACAGATACCTCATATTGCTGTATTTGAACCTTGCCTGTTATCTCGTTGATATCCATTGTCTCTTTGACTTGGTGGTATTACTGTCTATTAATGGATTTCATTGAAAATGATTATGTAAGGCCATGCCGTTTTTGTTCAACCGCATATCTTAACCACTTGCCGACCCGCTCGCGCAGATATACTGCGGCAGGTCGGCTCTCCTGCGCGAACCAACGTACCTGTAGGTCAGTCCGTAAAAGCAGGATGGCGGCGCGCGCCCCACCGCGGGAGCGTGCCCGCGGGTCCCGTGGACTCGATGTCCACCGGCGGCCCACGGTGAGGAGAGGCAGAACAGGGGAACTGCCTATATAAACAAGGCGATTCCCCCAAGTTCTGCCAGATGACATGATAGAGATCTACTGTCTTCTATTGATCGGGAACAGCGATCTCTGTCATGCTTCAGTGAGCCCTTCCCCCCCTACAGTTAGAAAACGCTGAGGGAACACACGTAACCCCTTGATCGCCCCCCTAATGTTAACCCCTTCCCTGCCAGTGTCATTTGTACAATGATCAGTGTCATTTTTGTAGCACTGATCAATGTAATAATGTCACCGGTCCCCGGGGTCAGATTTGTTGCAGTCCCGCTAAAAAAAAAATTAAAAAAATTGCAGATCGCCACCATTACCAGTAAAAACGATAAAAAATAAAAGTCCCTAACTCTTTCCCATAGTTTGTAGACGCGATAACTTTTGCACAAACCAATCAACATACGCCTATTGCGATTTTTTTTTTTTTTTTTACCAAAAATATGTAGAAGAATATATATCGGCCTAAACTGGTGAATAAATTCGTTTTTTTATTTTGGATATGTATTTTAGCAGAAAGTAAAAAAAAAATATATATATATTTTTTTTTAAATTTGTGCTTTTTTGTTTTCTTTGTTTGTTTATAGCGCAAAAAAATAAAAACCGCAGAGGTGATCAAATACCACCAAAAGAAAGCTCTATTCGTGGAAAAAAAAAAAAAGAACGTCAAAATATGTAGAAGAATATATATCGGCCTAAACTGATGAATAAATTTGTTTTTTTATATATTTTTTTGGATATGTATTATAGCAAAAAGTAAAAAAAATTGTTTGTTTTTTTTTCAAAATTGTCGTTTTTTTTTTTTGTTTATAGCACAAAAGATAAAAACCGCAGAGGTGATCAAATACCACCAAAAGAAAGCTCTATTTGTGGGAAAAAAAAAAAAAAAAAAAAAAGAACGTCAATTTTGTTTGAGTACAGTGTCGCACGACCGCGCAATTGTCAGTTAAACTGACGCAGTGCCGTATTGCAAAAAAATGCTCTGGTCATTAAGGGGGCAAATCCTTTCGGGGCTGAAGTGGTTAAATAAATAATAATTAAAAAAAAAAAGTTTGATTGAATAAAAAAGGTACATAAACATTCACACATAAGGGGCAGTATCTGGGGGCCCCGTTATTAAAAAAAAGGGAGATTCCAGATAAGCCCCCCTGCCCCCAGACTGCCACAGCCCAGGGTGCTGCAGCTTCTCACCTTGCTACAAAAAGTTACAATGAACAGTCTGATCACTATGGGAGATGAGACTAAGGAAATGCTTCCTCCTCTCTGCAGCAGACTGATGACTTTGTCTCAGCCTAGGCAGTCACTGGACTGGAGTTCAGGGACGGCCTTTTAATTTTTATTTATTTTTTTTTGAACGATACAGTTGCTGTATATGGTGACATATTAGGAATGTAATCCTGCAGACTTGTAAAGATACTGAAAGTTTCACTTTAAATAGATGGGGCTTCCCTAGTCTGTGAGATGAGAGCTGCGGTCTTCTCATGGCTCCATGCAGCAGAGCGGGCGCAGTTCCTGTCTCTCCGTCACTCTTCTCCCGGGGATTGCGTGGGAGTCGGTTGTGACTTGTGTGCAGACTGGAAGTGGGAGACAGACCGCCGTTCTGATGCCATCACACCTCCCACAGAGCTCAATTTACATTATGATATTAATGTCAGCTCTCAGCAGGGGGGCACCTCCACACTGCCACTGGGTGGGGGGGGGGGGGGAGCCATCTGTTACACAATTACCATGATGATTATGTAAGATTATAGGATAACACATCAGAGATTACATCCTCCGATAACCAAACACAGATAAACCGGAACTGTGCTGGGAGTATTTTCTCCTCTATGGAAGATGAAGGGTGTCGTATACAGTATACAGTGGTGCTCATAAGTTTACATACCCCTGGCAGAATTTATGATTTCTTGGCCATTTTTCAGAGAATATAAATAATAACACAGTTAGTGTTTGGCTGAAGCCATTTATTATCAATCAACTGTGTTTACTCTTTTTAAATCATAATCACAACAGAAACTACCCAAATGACCCTGATCAAAAGTTTACACACCCCAGTTCTTAATACCGTGTATTGCCCCCCTTTAACATCAATGACAGCTTGAAGTCTTTTGTCGTATTTGTGGATGAGGCTCTTTATCTTCTCAAGCTGCCCATTCCTCTTGGTAAAAAGCCTCCAGTTCCTGGAAATTCTTGGGCTGTTTTGCATGAACGGCATGTTTGAGATCTCCCCAGAGTGGCTCAATGATATTGAGGTCAGGAGACTGAGATGGCCACAACAGAACCTTCACTTTATTCTGCTGTAGCCAAAGACAGGTCGACTTGGCCTTGTGTTTTGGATCATTGTCATGTTGGAATGTCCAAGTACGTCCCATGCGCAGCTTCCTGGCTGATGAATGCAAATGTTCCTCCAGTATTTTTTGATAACATACTGCATTCATCTTGCCATCAATTTTGACCAAATTTCCTGTGCCTTTGTAGCTCACACATCCCCAAAACATCAGTGATCCACCTTCGTGTTTCACAGTAGGAATGGTGGACCTTTCATCATAGGCCTTGTTGACTCCTCTCCAAATGTAGCGTTTATGGTTGTGGCCAAAAAGCTCAATTTTGGTCACATCGCTACAAATAACTTTGTGCCAGAAGGTTTGAGGCCTGTCTCTGGGCTGTTTGGCGTATTGTAAGTGGGATACTTTGTGGCATTTGTGTAGTAATGGCTTTCTTCTGGCGACTTGACCATACAGCCCATCTTTCTTCAAGTGCCTCCTTATTGTGCATCTTGAAACAGCCACACCACATGTCTTCAGAGTCCTGTATTTCATCTGAAGGTATTTGTAGCTTTTTCTTTGCATCCCGAACAATTTTCCTGGCAGTTGTGGCTGAAATTTTAGTTGGTCTACCTGACCATGGTTTGGTTTCAACAGAACCCCTCATTTTCCACTTCTCGATTATGATTGGCATTCTCAATTCCTTGGATATCTTTTTATATCCCTTTTACTGTTTTAAACAGTTCAACTACCTTTTCCCGCAGATCCTTTGACAATTCTTTTGCTTTCCCCCATGACTCAGAATCCAGAAACGTCAGTGCAGCACTGGATGAAAGATGCAAGGGTCTGTCAGGAGTCCAGAAACTCATTGACCTTTTATACACACACACTAATTACAAGCAAACAGATCACAGGTGAGGATGGTTACCTTTAATAGCCATTCAAACCCATTTGTGTCAACTTGTGTGCATGTTATCAGGACAAAATCACCTGTTAGGCCCCTTTCAGATGAGGCGGACTCCGTTTCTACGGAGCCCGCCTCAGTCCGCCGGCTCAGCGGGAGATCTGTCCGTTGATCTCCGCTGAGCCGGCGGATGACAGGTCCCTCTCTGCTCACTGAGCGGGGAGGGGCTTGTCAGGTGCCGCTGCCGCCTATGGAGGGATCGAACGAAAACGGACAGCGTGTCCGTTTTCGTCAGATCTCCCCTGATCCGATCCGCCAGCGACGGACCTGGACGTAGGGCCATCCGTCTGCTCTTCAGCGGATCGGACCGGGTCGGATGTCAGCGGACATGTCTCCGCTGACATCCGACGCTCCATAGACTAACATGGAGCGCCCGTTCAGGTCCGCCGTCAAAACTGACAGGCGGACCTGAACGGTCCGATCGTGTGAAAGGGGCCTAAACTGTTTGATCAGGGTCATTTAGGTAGTTTCTGTTGTGATTATGATTTAAAAAGAGTAAACACAGTTGATTGATATTAAATGGCTTCAGCCAGACACTAACCATGAATGAAAGAAATGTTTTTGTGTTATTCATATTCTCTGAAAAATGGCCAATAAATCATAAATTCTGCCAGGGTATGTAAACTTATGAGCATACACATATATGTGTATATATATATATATATTTATATATTAGCTAGACACACAGTATATGGCAGAGGTCAGCATTAGGTGCAATGCCCCAGATACAACCTGTTCAGGAGACAGCTGATTGTTCTTAAAGAGACCCTGTCACCAACTTCAATAATGACAGGTATATGTGGCTGCTGTACCATGTACTTGCTTGAAAAGGTTTCCTGTTCTCTTTGTATTGCTTCCTTTGTGTGAAATTCCTGGTGTCCCTGCCAGTCCCTTTGCTTTACTATTAAAAACTGACTACACTAGGCATGGGAATACAGCATGGCCAGTTTTCTGGCTGTGCTGAGAACTCATCCTGCACTCCACCAATGATCAGACTTGTCCTGACTCCCTCCCCTGCACAGCCATTCACTGGGAAGACCAGCATGCCGCTGTTTATTTTTGCCTTCCCTAGCTGTCTGAGCTCATTATGCAGTTGAGAACAGAGGGTATGTGATCACTTATTTTAAATACCTTTTTCTATATATATATTTTTTTTTTTACACAAATCATTTGCCTTTCATTGCAGATTGACAGCCGGGCGGGGGATTTCCCATTGTGAGTGGATGTTGCATGGTGTCCTTCAGAACGGGCCCCTCGTGCGTGCCGATCCGTGGTGCGGCGTGTCCCTGGGACACGCCGCATCACCGATCTCGGTAAAGAGCCTATGTTGTAGGCTCTTTACCATGTGATCAGCTGTGTCCAATCAGAGCTGATCACAGTATACATAGGAAAAATGCCGGTTATGGGCATTCCTCTCCTCACGCTGACACGGCGTGATTAGAGGAGAGCCAATAAGCAGATTTCCTTACAGGGGAGATATGCCCCATCCATAATGCCAATCAGTTACCATCAGTGATGCCAACCAGTGCCACCCCACAAGTGCCGCATATCAGTGCCCATCATTGCTGCATATCAGTGTCGCCTATCAATGCTGCCCAACAGTACCACCTATCAGAGCCACATATTAGTGCCTCCTCATCAGTGCACATCAGAGAAGGAGACAAATTACTTATTTACAATATTTTATAAACAGGAAAACTTTTTCTTTTTTTTGGTCTTTTTTCGTTTGCTTAGCAAAAAAAAAAACCCAGTGGTAATTATATACCACCAAAATAAATTCCTAGTTGTGTGAACAAAATGACATGTACAGTGTTGCATGACCGCGCAATTGTCAATCGAAGTGCGACAGCGCTGAAAATCCCTGGGCAGAAAGGGGTAAAAATAGGATTTTTATAACAGCTTACCTGTAAAATCCTTTTCTTTTGAGGTACATCACGGGACACAGAGCCTCAGTAATTACTGATGGGTTATGTAGTATCACAAGGTGATTGGACACTGGTCACACCCTAGACAGGAAGTTCAACCCTCTATATAACCCCTCCCCTTACTGGGGATACCTCAGTTTTGTAGCAAAGCAATATAAGTGCATTAGAAGAGGGGCGGGACTTCTGTGTCCCGTGATGTACCTCAAAAGAAAAGGATTTTACAGGTAAGCTGTTATAAAAAATCCTATTTTCTTTCTCGAACATCACGGGACACAGAGCCTCAGTAATAACTGATGGGATGTCCCAGAGCAATGCTATTTGAGGGGAGGGGACCACACAACGTAGGATGTAATCAGACCTGAGGACCCTGTACCGCTGCCTGCAGCACACTACGCCCAAAGGCGATATCCTCATGCCTTCTCACATCCACCTGATAAAATCTGGTGAATGTATGGACTGAAGACCAGGTTGCGGCCTTGCAGATCTGAGCCATAGAGGCCTGGTGATGCACCGCCCAAGAAGCACTACTAGCCCTTGTGGTAGTGTGCCTTGATTTGAAAAGGTGGAATTTTCTGTTTCAAACCGTAAGCTTGAATAATCATTTGTCGAATCCATTTTGAAATGGTAGATTTTGACGCTGCCTGTCCTCTATTGGGACCTTCTGGCAATACAAACAAAACATCCGTTTTGAGAATTGAGCAGTTGCTTCCAGATAGGCCCTGACTGCCCTTACTACATCCAAAGAATGTAGTGACCTACATTCAGGGACTACATTCGCAATATACAGGGATATGTAATGTAATACTGACACATAATCACACACATAGGTTGGACTTGATGGACTTGTGTCTTTTTTCAACCTCACCTACTATGTAACTATGTAACCTTTCTTCCGTAGAACAGGGATCTGGAAAAAAGGAAGGCAGAACAATGTCTTGGTTTAGATAAAAATCTGAAACCACTTTTGGTAGAAAGCTAGGATGAGGGCGCAATACCACTCTATCCTTGTGTACAATCAAATAAGGCTCTTTACAGGAAAGAGCTGCTAATTCTGATACTCTTCTAGCAGAAGAAATGGCTACCAGAAAAATTAACTTTCTTGTCAACAAGACCAAGGGAATTTGACGTGTTGGTTCAAAAGGCTGTTTCTGTAAAACTGACAGAACCAAATTTAAGTCCCAGGGGTTTAGGGGCGCCTTAACCGGAGGATTAAGACGCATCACCCCCTGCATAAAGTTTCGGACCAAAGAATGTGAAGCGAGTGGCCGTTGAAATAATACTGATAAGGCAGAGACCTGGCCCTTGATGGTACTCAAGGCCAGCTTCATCTCTAATCCCATTTGTAGAAAGTCAAGAATTCTACCTATTACATATTTTCTGGGATGCCAACCCCTGGATTTACACCAGGATACATACGTTTTCCAGACTCTATGATAAATCACTCTGGAAGCTGGCTTCCTTGCATTGATCAAGGTAGAGATCACAGGACCTGAAAGCCCACGACTCTTCAGAATGTGGGTTTCAATAGCCAAACCGTCAAATTTAGCGTTTGTAAGGCAGGATGACCAGGCATGGTAACCGGTCAAAAGGACTTCCCTTTTTGCAGGTTTTCAGGTATTAACCACCAACTGAGGCTCTGACGTACTGTAGGAGACAGACGCATTGGAAAATCTAATGCCTGCACTTGTTCCAGGCAGACAGGATACTGTGTTGCAGCAGTCTCGAATGAAACTGAGCATAGGGAACTGCTTCGAATAAAGCCACCATCTTTCCCAGCAGCCTCATACAAAGGCGGATAGAAGGACCCTTCTTTGTCCTGACTACCTGAATCAGTTCTTTTAAGGCACTGATCTTTGCCTGAGGTAAAAATACCTTCTTTTGGCTTGTATCTATGACCAGGCCCAAATACTCTAGTCTTCTTACTGGTTTTAAGAAAGACTTTTCTAAGTTGAGAATCCAACCTAGGTATTCCAAGTAGTTGACTGTGGTGACCAAGTTCTGGTCCAGGCAGGCTACCGACCGATCTATCAAGAGCAGGTCGTCTAGGTATGCTATTACTGCTATACCTTGGGCCCTTAATCTGGCCAGAGGAGGAGCCTTTTAAGCCTTTTACTTCGAAATGCAGGTACTTTTGATGAGCAGGGAAAATGGGTACATGCAGGTACGCATCCTTGATGTCTATTGACGCCAGAAGTTCTCCTCCTTGTAGGATGGAGACTACTGATCGAATTGATTCCATGCGAAAGGATCGAATCTTTAGGAATCGGTTTAGATCCTTTAAATCCAGAATGGGTCTGACATCTCCATTTGGTTTTGTAACCGTGAAAAGGTTTGAATAAAACCCCAATCCCTGCTCTTCCGTGGGAACCACCACAATGACTTTTTGCGACAACAGTCGCTCCAATGCTAGAAGGAGCGACTGCTTTTTCTCTGGATCTCTGGGGACTTTTGATCTGAGCAAACGAGGAGAGGGGAATACTCGGAACTCCAGTTTGTAACCTAGAGTTACCGTGGAGATCACCCATTTGTCCTGGAAATCTTCCTGCCAGAGCTTTGAGAACTGTAGCAGTCTTTCCCCCACCCGAGCGAGCGGGGGCGCTCCTTCATAAAGAGGCTTTAGGAGGGGGCCGTCGTGACTGCCTGGAGGCTGATGCTCTTGGCACTGGGGAAAGAGCCCGTTTAAAAGAGGGACGTTTACTCCTTTTCTTAACAGGTAAGAGGTGCTTTTCCCACTAGAGATCTTTTGGATATAATTGTCCAAATCCTCTCCAAGCAGCCTTGCACCATGAAATGGAAATCCAGCCAGAAGCTTCTTACATGGTTTAAAAATTGGCTGACCAATTTTTCAACCATAAGATTCTACGCATATGCACCAACCCAAGCGAAAGGCGAGAGGTTTGGATGATAGAATCTCTGATTGCGTCGACAGCAAAACATAAAGCCGCTGGAAGGTTAGCCAACCCCTGGGCTTGCTGTTCAGGTAAAACTTTGAGGACCTGTTTATCATGGTCTCCCAATTATTGACAGACTACAATTGCTGCCACTGCAGGTTGAGCTACTGAACCTGCCAAGGAAAAAATATTTTTTTAACAGGAATTCCATTTTTTTTATCAGTTGGATCCGTGAGCATCTGAGCGTTGTCGACAGGACAGGTCAGGCTTTTATTTACGGAGGAAATGGCGGCGTCAACTGCCGGTATAACCCACATTTTTCTAAATTTTTCCTCCATAGGATAAAGTGTTGAAAACTTTTTAGGCGGAAAAAAATGTTTACCTGGGTGATTCCACTCAGAATAAATGAGCTTTTCTAGTAAACTATGAACAGGAAAAGCATGTGTTGTTTGAGGAGGCTTCAGTGAACCCAAAGAAGAGGAGGGTTCTTTAACTGACTCAGATATGGGCAACTTAAATGTGGAGCTGTATAGCCAGCGATGTGGGCGTCTAATCACGCCGGACGTCGCGTTAACGCTCCGCCCCCCCTCCTCCGACCACCCCTCCCTCCCGCCCCTCTCGTTTTTTTTCAAAAACATGTGCTTTCCCGTGCGAGCCGAGGCTCCGATCCTCGGGACAAGCATGGAGGGGAGGCTGGGGTGGAGGAGAGAGAGAAGGGCCAGTGGATGGGAACCTGCCAGGAATGGCGGTAGCGGCGGCGGGTGGTGCGGTATACTACCGCTGCTTGCTCAGACTCACCCCGGCCCCCCTAAGCCATGGGGGGAGAATCAATGAACATTCGCTGTTGCAACACTGATCCTCCTCCCGGCCAATGGGGGAGCAGGACTGATACCCTTCACCCGACTGGCTGAAAGGACAGGTGATCCTATTGGATGCCTAGGAGGAGGGGAGGAGACGCACAGAGGAAGCGAAGAGGAAAAGAGCCGCCCGGTCCCCACCATTGCCTGGATACCAAATCCCCGCCGCTGCACCATGGAAGCCCGATCCCTGCAGCCGCACCACGGAAGCCCGATCCCTGCAGCTGCACCATGGATGCCAGATCCCTGCAGCCGCACCACAGATGCCCGATCCCTGCAGCCGCACCACAGATGCCCGATCCCTGCAACCGCACCACGGATGCCGATCCCTGCAGCCGCACCACGGATGCCGATCCCTGCAGCCGCACCATGCATGCCTGATCCCTGCAGCCGCTCCATGGTTGCACGATCCCTGCAGCCGCACCATGGATGCCCGATCCCTGCAGCCGCTCCATGGTTGCACGATCCCTGCAGCCGCACCACGGATGCCCGATCCCTGCAGCCGCACCACGGATGCCCGATCCCTGCAGCCGCACCACGGATGCCCGATCCCTGCAGCCACACCACGGATGCCCCATAAAATGCATGTCATGTAACCCAAAAGCCGTCATCTGTGGTCCCAGGCCAAGACATGGAAGCCTAACTGTCAAAGGTTTGACAGGGTGGGAATCTCAGCAGTGACATCAGACTCTGGGGGTGTGTGGGGGACCAGAGATGACGGCTTTTGGGTTACATGGCATGTATATTATTATTCATACTCATATCAGTGGATATTTACTCTTTTATAAAAAAAAAAAAAAAAATGTGATTTATTTTGCACTTAGGAGCGCCCCTCTATATGGGGAGGAGCTGCTTTAACCACTTCAGCCCCAGAAGGTTTTACCCCCTTCATGACCAGGCCATTTTTTCAGATACGGCACTGTGTTACTTTAACTGACAATTGCGCAGTCGTGCTTCGCTGTACCCAAATAAAATTGATGTCTTTTTTCCCCACAAATAGAGCTTTCTTTTGGTGGTATTTGATCACCTCTGCGGTTTTTATTTTTTGCGCTATAAACAAAAAGAGAAAGACAATTTTATAAAAAAAAAAAAAAAAAAAAAAAAAAAAAAAAAAAAAACAATATTTTTTTTACTTTCTGCTATAAAACAAATGTAAAAAAAAAAATCTAATTTCTTAATCAATGTAGGCCAATACGTATTCTGCTACATATTTTTGGTAAAAAAAACCCTCAATAAGTGTATATTGATTGGTTTGCGCAAAAGTTATAGCGTCTACAAAACTATGGGATAGATTTATGGCATTTTTATTATTTTTTTAAACTAGTAATCGCGGTGATCAGTGATTTTTAGCAGGACTGCGACATTGCGGCGGACAAATCGGACACTAACTGACACTTTTTTGGGAAACAGTGACATTATTACAGTGATCAGTGCTAAAAATATGCACTGTCACTGGCAGGGAAGGGGTTAACATCAGGGGCGATCAAAAGGTTAGGTGTGTCCCTAGGGCAGGGATATGCAATTAGCGGACCTCCAGCTGTTGCAGAACTACAAGTCCCATGAGGCATAGCAAGACTGACAGCCACAAGCATGACACCCAGAGGAAGAGGCATGATGGGACTTGTAGTTTTGCAACAGCTGGAGGTCCGCTAATTGCATATCCCTGCCCTAGGGGGTGCTTGCTAACTTGTGTGGGGGATGGTCTGACTGGATGAACACAGAGATCCGTGTTCCTGATCTCTATCTTCATCCCTGTCAGAACGGGGATCTGCCTTGTTTACATAGGCAGATCGCTGTTCTGCCTCTCTGGGGAGCGATCACGGGTGGCCGGCAAAACCCGCTGATTGGCTCCCCCTCTGGCCAATCAGCGCTCACGCACGCCCCCAAGATCTATTGCACGAAATGACGTACAGGTACGAGCCGCTATATCTGCGGTAGGCGCTCTTTAACTAGTTAAAGCAGGGGTCTCAAACTGGTGGCCGTCCAGCTGTTGCAAAACTACAAGTCCCATCATGCCTCTGCCTGTGGGAGTCCTGCTTGTATCTGTCAGCTTTGCAATGCCTCATGGGAATTGTAGTTTAGCAACAGCTGGAGGGCCGCCAGTTTGAGACCCCTGAGTTAAAGAGTAACTCCACTTTTGTTGAGAAGAAAAAAACATTCCCCTCTGGGTGATCGATGTACATTGCCGGGATTTTAACAAACTTTGTTGCAGATTTCTACCTTTTGTTATTCTAAAGATATTCCTGTGTGTGTGTCTTTGCCCAAAGGCAGAGTGAGTCTAATGGGAGTGGTTTCATAATTATAAACCAGCTGCTGCACCTGCAAAGCCATAATGAGGAAAGTGGCAGGGTCAGCATCCTTTTATCCGCGATTTCCTATTGAGTAGATCACCAAAAATTAAATTTTTGATGCCGGGAATGCCGGAAATCTGACTTGTACCTTAGTGCAGATTTCTGGGCAAATCAGTAATACATTCTGAGTACAGAACACCTCCAGGTGGCCATATTGCATTTTACAAAAAATTACAGCTCTGCAGATTAAAAAGGAAAGGTAATTTTTAATGACATTTTATTACAATATGACTTGTATCACGATTGTATATGATATATTATTATTTTTTTTATTTGCTATTTTTTTTTTCCCATGAAAGTGGAGGTATTCTTTAGGGCCGGTTCACACTGGTGCGATACCATACACCGCATTGCTGTGCAGATCACATGCGATGGATGTCTGTGCGATGCAAATTCAGCCATACAGATTGTATGGCTGAATTTGCATTGTATTCGGACCAAACTCGTGCAGGACCCTTTTTTTTTTTTTTGTCTACACTGGAATCGGATCGCATGGGTTTGCGAACCGATCTGGGGGGGGGGGGTCATTAACTTTGTATTGACACCCGCAGCAGTTTCGCAGAGGGGAATATGAACCGCCAGTGATTCAGATGCGTTGTGGGAACCCGCACTGGATACGCAGGGTTTCCCGCATCGCACCAGTGTGAACCGAGCCTTAAAGCGTTTGTTAACCCAAAAAATGGATCCTGCTCCTTTAAAGCATGTTATATGACACAGTGCTTGCCCTGTGTCATTTGGCCCCCTGTAACACCTAAAAAAAACCTGGCTGATCCTGCCGGTTTCTCCCCACTGCTCTGTAAACTGACCACAGTGTATCATGGCTGCTGAGCCCTGACACTGTGGTCAGTTTACGCGGCTCTGTCATAAGCAGCCTGCTATCTGCTCTCCTCTCTGCTCCTGTGTCCTCCTCCCCCCTCCCTTCTCTGTCTGTGTGTGAGCCGCCCCTCCCCCCTCCTACTGCTCTCATAACACTAACCTGTATACACCATCAGCACTGCCTCCTATTGCAGTGTCCCCCTCTGTGAATGATTTATAAATATAAATACTGTAAATACCTCATTTAAGAGCCCAGATTGCGGTCACATGACCAGCCAGCTCTCTCCTCCCCTCCACCAGACTGACATCAGCAGAGGAATCTCAGCCCCGCCCACTGCATCTCTCAGAGGAGGAAAGGAGAAAGCTGGCGAGTCATGTGATCGCAATCTCGGCAGTGAAATTAGGTATTTGCAGCATTCTTTTTTTTTATAAATCACACACAGAGGGGGACACTACAATAGGAGGCAGTGCTGATGGTGTATACAGGTTAGATTGGCTTAACAACCACTTTAAGGACTTTGTGGCCACTTTAGGATCATTTTATGGACATATTCCTTACTACATTTGGGTGCCGTTAACCTGGGGCCTACTAGTGGTTTTTGCGCGATGACAAATAATTGCTACTCACCAGCCATGATCTGCCTGCAATGGAGAAGCACAGAGACTCAGTTATGAGGTTACAGGTCATGAGGGCGGAAAGGAGGCACCAGCCATAAGTATTTTAGGCCCAAGGGTCTCCCGATTTCTAAAAGGTTCCTCAGTCTTTGACCAACCACACCACCATCTTACCGGAGGGGGCTTCTTCCTCATCTGGAACACCCGGGTCTCTCCGAAGCTTAACGAGGCAATGGTGGGATTCTTGCCGAGATCCGGTTCATCATCGCTGTGCCAGTCTATGCTGTCCTTGTCATGTCTATAGAGGTTGCAGAGTAGGGAGTTGAAGCTGTATGCGGTCACCTCCTCAATGCGGTCCTTCAGCATGGTGAGAAGAGGATGCCACTGCAGACACAGAGGACAGTGCAGTCAGGTGCCACCAGCATAGAACAAGCAAGAATTCTTTCTTCATTTTATTGAGTTAATACCAGGATCATCGTCTGCAGACAGTACATCAGATGCCCATTTATTGCAGCTCTATATTCACAGATTTATAGTGGAACTATAGACAAACCTTTTTTTTTCCATTTTGGATAGAGCAAGGGAGGGTCATAACCCCCCCCCCCCCCTGTCAGATTTTTTTTTTCGCTATTGGTGTCCCCATTGCTGAGATTTCCCTTCACTTCCATAGCCAAAACAGGAAGTGAGAGGAAATCCCTGAAATTAAGGGAATTCCTTGGGGCCTCCAGGTCACCAGAACTAGTGTCCCCATTGGAAGATTTCCCCTCTATTACTTTTCTGGGGACAACCCAAAATTTGGGATTTTCCTTCACTTCATTTTCATTGAATGGGCAACACAGTGGTGTAGTGGATAGCACCTTCGCCTAGCAGCAAAAAGCGTCGCTGGTTCGAATCCCGACCACGACACCATCTGCCTGGAGTTTGCATGTTCTTCCCTGTGCCTGCTTGGGTTTCCTTCTGGGTACTCCGCTTTCCTCCCACACTCTAAAGACATGGTGGTAGGTTAATTGGCTTCTGTCCAAATTGTCCCTAGTATGTATGACTGTGAGTTAGGGACCTTAGGTTGTAAGCTCCTTGAGGGCAGGGACTGATGTGAATGTACAACGTATATGTAAAGCGCTGCGTAAATTGATGGCGCTATACAAGTACCTAAAATAAATAAATACATTTATAACGGTAAACAGGACATATAGAGGGGGGAATCTCCCTAACGGGGGCACAGACAGCAATACAAACGGACAGGGAGTCTAATCTCTCTCCAAGCTACCCAAAACTAAAAAAAAAAAAAGAAAAAAGTTTTGCTTTTAGTTATAGTCCGTGATGTCATCATGGAGGAGTGGAAGAGGACTCCAGTGACAACCTGTGACGCTCTGGTGACCTCCATGCCCAAGAGGGTTAAGGCAGTGCTGGAAAATAATGGTGGCCTCACAAAATATTGACACCTTGGGCCCAATTTGGACATTTTCACTTAGGGGTGTACTCACTTTTGTTGCCGGGGGTTTAGACATTAACGGCTGTGAGTTATTTTGAGGGGACAGTAAATTTACACTGTTATACAAGCTGTACACTCACTACTTTACATTGTAGCAAAGTGTCATTTCTTCAGTGTTGTCACATTAAAAGACTAAAATATTTTCAAAAATGTGAGGGGTGTACTTACTTTTGTGAGATACTGTAACACCCATAAACCTGGAGGACACCCTTGGCACATAACACCCATAAACCTGGAGGACAGCCTTGGCACATAACACCCATAAACCTGGAGGACAGCCTTGGCACATAACACCCATAAACCTGGAGGACAGCCTTGGCATATAACACCCATAAACCTGGAGGACAGCCTTGGCATATAACACCCATAAACCTGGAGGACACCCTTGGCATATAACACCCATAAACCTGGAGGACAGCCTTGGCATATAACACCCATAAACCTGGAGGACAGCCTTGGCATATAACACCCATAAACCTGGAGGACAGCCTTGGCACACTTGTATCCTCGATCCAGGCTCTAACATTGTTTTTTGTGGTTGTGTTTGTGTCTTGGAAACCAGAGTAAACAGAAGCCTTGGGTACTCACATGAGGATTGGCCTGCATCGTAGACTTTGAGTAGGTATAAGGCACCTCTCCATACCAGCAGGTGAGCCGTGGCTCCTGATAAGGTCCATCTGTCACAAGACAAATCCGGTTACAGGCTGAAAAGCTCTCTTCTACGTCACCTACCTAGACGATGGGCTACTACAAGTCCCAGCACCTGGACTCAATGTTCCTCAATGACTAGAGACAAAAGCTGGATAAAATACATTGCCATATCATTAACCGATGACCCATCACAACATTGATGCCACAAAACAGGTAAAATGGGTTCAAAACCGAAATAAAAAATAATATTTAATATTTTAAACTTTTTCACACTCTTATCGAAAACTAGAAAATAGCATTTTGCTTGAGTTAGGCTTTAAAATTTCCCTAAATTTTTTATAGAATTTCACCACTGTGGTTTCGGCAAGCCAAATTAAACCATCCCGATATCATTTCTGGGGTTAGGTTTGCTTTAAATGTGACATTTTTCTAACTATTGTTATGACCTTTTGTAATTGTGGTTATTTTTTTATTTTTTATCTTAAACTGTATTAATTAGGGGAATAAGAACAGATAAAAAAAAATAAAAATCTACATTCCCTTCTAATTAGGAACAGTCTGAAGAATGGAATAGGTAATGAAATAGATGTGGCGGAGTTACTGGCCACATCTATTGCAGGCTCTAGGAGAATAGAGCAGACTCTGTCTCCCTCTGCTGGATGTTTTCAGTACAGCACCTGTGTGAACTTACCTGGCCCCACATTGGATTTCTGCCTCCATGGGTTTTCCCGATATAACTGTTCAAACATCCATTCTGCCTCTTTGGGCTCAATAAATGAGGGGAAAAGCCTTAGCCTGCGAAAAAGGCAAGGGTTATTTAGACAGACATCTATAACACCAGTTACAAATTTACTTTAAAGCGGTAGTAAGCTGCATCTTTAAAAAAAAAAAAAAACCCTGCAAGACAATGGCATAATGTGCTAGTATGGATCGCATACTAGCACATTATGAAATGCCTACCTTAGAACGAAGCCCTCCAGTGGCACGCTGTGACCAGGCTTCCATATCTTCACCGGTCTTCCTTTCGGGTTCTCATGCTCTGGCCGTCTCATTGGCCAAGCCGCAATCACGTCACTCCCATACATGCGCAAACGGAACAGAGCCCTGGAGGGACGGGCACAGTTATGCCGTCCATTCAGAGTGCATGGGCCAGTGACATCACCGGCTGCATGCAGTGTGAATATCCCCTAAACGGTGCAAGTTTAGGAGATATTCACAGTACCTACAGGTAACCTTTAATATAGGCTTACCTGTAAGTACAAGTTAAAAAAAAAATTAAAAATTTACAACCGCTTTTGCATTTAAATTAAATAAAGACAACAGCAGCCCATTGCAATTTCCTTTTGAAAATGCCAATAGCCTGATTGCTCTACTTGTTTTCTGAGTTGAATGTTTTCCAAATTGCTGATCCAGAACAAGTATGCTGCAAGCAAAAGTCAGACTGACTGGCATACTTGCTCTGGGCCGGTGACTCTGTCAAAGGACCACCAGTAGAATTCTTAAAAGGAATTTGAAGTGGCAACCTACGCATCTCTCGTATGGCAGGTTTGTCTATGGATCAGTTTGTCATTCTGCATTGCCCGTCTTGTGCACCTGGCTATCCCACTCACTCAATATGTCCAGAGACATTGGACCACAGTCCCCAATATGCCCGCTTTTGGGGGGAGAAATCGTTCAGGAAGTTCAAATCATTATTCACCCCAAGATAAGCCATGACCAGGACTGCCCTTGCCCAACTCGTTGCCATGTGCCAGTGATTGAGAAGCCACTACTGAGCCTGAGGACGAAATAGACAGCAGAGGAGCCTGGCATTTCCACAAGGAGAGCTCAGCAGCGGAATATTTTTTTTAACATCTTCTTCAATAATGAAGATCTCTCTTACCTGGACACTCCAGAGGCCGACGTGCTGATTTCATATGTACCGGGCTTACTATGGACATAAAAAAAACACAAAATTAGAGGACCGAGTGGCTTGGATTTAGCAATCTTCGATCAATATGGATCAGCCCACCCGAAACGGATCGTTTAGATCAGGGGTCTCCAAACTTTATAAACAAAGGGCCGGTTTATTGTCCTTTAGGAGGGCCGGACTGTGGCCAGCGGGAGTGGAAGTTTTCTTGGCATCAGTGGGAGTAAACATGACCACATTTGGTATCAGGAGGAGGAAAAGTGCCCCATTGCTGGTGTCAATAGGAGAAAAGTGCCCCAATGGCTGGATAAAAAGTAAGCAAAGGGCCACATCCAGCCCCCGGGCCGCAGTTTGGAGACCGCTGGTTTAGATGTTACTAGATGCCAGTGTGATGAAATCCCCATAATTTGACCACCTCCAGTTCTAGCACTTTTTGTTTACATGTAGTGTTAGATAGCAACATGGTCTAATGTCGTATTTCTGGTATTTCATTTCCTGGTTGATACAGCCAGGTGGCCTAAGTTGGAATGTAACCAGTTACACATCAAAGCTTTGTAGCATATATATGTGTGATTACAAGCTTCAAAGAGAGCCACTGCTGCCAAGATGACTGATGGGTTGAGCTACAGAAGACCAAAGGCCAAGATGTCTATGAAGATTTGACCCAGGTCGGACAGTGGCGATTCATGGACAAACGCTGCCCCCTAGTGGACAATACAGCATGCTTCCTGGAGAATGGATAGATATTATGACTATCGCTTGGCATAACCTCATTGGATAGGAGGCAAGTGGGGGTGGCTACGAGTAAGTGTGAATGTGAGTAAAAAGGGCACACACAGGCAATTCGTCCCTTTTCGCTGTTGGTGCAAGCCGGGTGGCTGCCTAAGCCACATGGCTATCTCTCTTTAACATCTGAGCCTAGCCGATGATCCTTGATATTCTTGTATTATATATTCTGATTTGATGTGTATTGTTGGTATATGTTTGTAATATTGTAATAACTTTCATGTTAGCGTTTCCTATTTCCTTTGGAAATAAATAAGACTTTATTACTTATAAACCGTGTGTTTGGTTTCATAGCTAACCTTGTATTATTGTGATATCAACAGAACATGTGGTCAGAGTTTTTTAATAGAATAGCCAACTATAGGGATAGATAAATTAATACATAGGTACAATGATATGTATTATACAAATTTACGTCTTGTAGCAATCAGTATTTTTTGCTAGAAAACGACGTAGAGCCCCCAAACATTATATATTATTTTAAAGCAGAGGCCCTAGAAAATAAAATAGCGGTTATTGCAATTTTTTTTATCTCACACGGATATGTTGCTGATCCGGAAGTGGTAAAAGAGGTGATGCTGCAACCCTTCCACCTTATAAACTTGCTGGAGTAACTATACCTGTTGCTCAGACCACAGCCGCCACCTACTGGTCAAACATCCTTCAAATGAAAGGCTGGCAACGTAGTATGTCATACTCATAAAATCTTCTTTTATTTGTAATCCATTAAAGGGGTTGTAAAGGTAAAAATTTTTTCACCTTAATGCATTCTATGCATTAAGGTGAAAAAACTTTTGACAGTACCGCCGCCCCCAGCCCCCCCGTTTTACTTACCTGACGCCTCGAATCTTCGCTCCTCGTCCTCGTCAGCTTCATTGCAGCTCAGCCTGGTCGCTGATTGGCTGCAGTGGATGGATTGAAAGCAGCGCAGCCATTGGCTCGCGCTGCTGTCAATCACATCCGATGACGCGGCGCGCCGGGGCCGAGTGATACAGCGAGCGGCTATAGCCGCCGGCTGTATCACGGGAGCGCGCCCGCAAGCACTCACCACCGTGCGAGGGAGCTCGCATGAAGGTGGTAAATGCTTGCGGGGAGGAGCTGAAACAGCCGCCGAGGGACCCCAGAAGACCAGGTTCGGGGCCACTCTGTGCAGAACGAGCTGCACAGTGAAGGTAAGTATAACATGTTTGTTATTTTAAAAAAAAAAAAAAAAACATCTTTACAACCCCTTTAAGGTAGTGGAATATCCAATGCACAAAACATTGACATTTTTCAGCCCTTGTGGGCTTAACCTATGACTAAAGCCCACCAGGGATGAAACGCATCAACGTTTTGTGCATTGGATTTTCCCCTACCTTGATAATAAAAGAAGAGATTTTATTATGAGTATGACATACTAGGTTGCCGATGAAATTTCCACCTGCCTTTATCTTTGGGTGGCAGTGCTATGCAATCTGGGTCATGAGCCCTTAGGCCTGCTGCAGGCAGGAGGAAGCATTTCCCTAGTCTTTACTTAAGAGATACTAAAGTCTTGTTTTTTTTTTTTCTTTAAAAACAACAAACATGTCATACTTACCTGCTCTGTGTAATGGTTTTGCAGCTCTGATCCTCTTCCTTCTCGGGCTCCTCCCTCCTGTCGAGTGCCCCCACACCAAGCAGCTTGCTATGTGTCAGGGCTGGGCTCAGCCCTTCCTTCTCTGAGCTGGCCGCTCAGCTGTCGGCTAATTGCCAGATCCTATCTCTCCACAGTTAATCAGCTGTTGATGATATCCTGCTCGTCAGTCCTGCCTACTTAAGCTGTTTAGCCCAGTGGATCTCTGCCTTCGCCTTGGTCAACATCACAGAAACTTTCTCCTGCAATCCTGTTCAAGACTGGCTTTGCTGACATCCCTTCTGGCTCCAGATCCTGCTTGCTGTTCCACTACATTGATCCCTGACTTCTGGCTTGGCTGACTATCCGTTCCGGTTACTGAACTTTGGCTATGTTTTGACTATGTTTGTTCTTTTTACGTTTATTATTAAACAAGTGTGATTTAACTGTACTTTTGTCTCGGACTGATTTAATGGTTTCTGACACTATGGGGGCACCCAAGCCGAGCCGCAGCTCTGTGTGTCCATTCAGACACGGAGCTTCAGTTCGGCCCAGCCACCTCTCTCTGCTGATTGGCTAACTGACTTTGATTGACAGCAGTGGGAGGAAATCGGGAGGGAGAGTCCCAGATGGCCACGGCACTTGTGCACATCGCTGAATAGAGATGGACTCAGGTAAGTATTAGGGGGGCTCCTGCACACAGAAGGCTTTTTATCTTAAAGCGGAGTTCCACCCAAAAATGGAACTTTCGCTTTAAGGGAATGTGACGCCCTGACATGCCACATTTGGCATGTCATTTTTTGGGGGGGGCGGAAACCCTCTTTTTAGAGAGTTCCAGCTCCCATTTCCTCCCGGGGTTCCGCAGTTCACCTCTCCTCCCTCCCTCTCGGCAATCATTTGGAACACGTCACAGGTCCCAGATGATTGCCCGGCCATTCACAGCGCGGCTCGCGCATGCGCGTGCCCGGCTGTAAAGCCACAGCCAGGCGCCCACAGTGACAATGCCGGCGCCGCAGAGAGGAGTGGGAGATGAGCGGGGCTTCGTTCCCCCGCATTGCTGGACCCTGGGACAGGTAAGCGTCCGATTATTAAAAGTCAGCAGCTGCAGTATTCGTAGCTGCTGACTTTAAAACATTTTTTTTTAAGTGGAACTCCATTTTAATGCACAGAATGTAATAAGATAAGAAACCTTTTGTCTTTTCAACCACTTTTAGTCTCCCAGTGATCAGACTGAAAATTGACTGAAAATTGTAAGTCACAAGGTAAGAGGCAGCAGCAGGGGCCGATCTGGGTGAGGCATTTGTAAACTGCATATGCACCAGGATTTACATGATTGTGTCATGTCTGTGGCAGCAACTCAGTCTGGAAAGTAGATGGCGACTCTGTGTGATGCCAGAATAAAGATGGTTCTGCCTTCTGAAGAGATGAAGGCATTGTCAGGGGGAGTACTGTGATCTCTGCGACAGGTAATAAATACCTGGAGGTGTTACACTGACTCACTTTACATGTATGTACCGAACATGAAAAATATATATGTGAGCCTAGGCCCACATCAGGTGAAAAAAAGTCTACTACAATATATGCAAATTTGATAAATAATCTATATATGAATGGGAACTTACTCAATGATACGGGGTTCCGGGATCTTGCGTACAACCTGAAAGAGATGGACAGCCTTGATGGGATTCAGTTCTTTGCATTTAGACTGACAGCAGGAGCTCTGGAGCAACATTAATTTTTAACCCCTTTCCCCCCCAGCGTCCCTTTAATAAGGTCTGTATGAGGTGGGAAGGATCGGTGATCATGTGACCATTGAGATTGGCTGTCACAGTGGTCACATGATCAGGAGTCGGTCCCGCCAGCTACTGATCATTAGAGCGTACCGAGAGCTATCTTTGACAGCTTGGTCCCTGTACTGGGAGCGCGTTCTCAGCACAGAAACCTCGGCCGCCCATTGACGCACATGTCTTATGGCGTTAAAGACCGCGCCCTTTGCTGCGTCACCTATGCGTTATGTGAGCGGCAAGAGGTTTAAGAGTGAAAACAAATATTACTATCAATATCTGTTCAATCTTATCTTCAGTATCCCAAGCACAATTTCAAGGCAAGGGTTTTTTTTTTTGTTGCTGTTTTCGCTCAAGAATTGTAAAAAGTGAAAATAATTTTCTACAGCCAATTGTCAGGCAATATAGGCGTACACATGTCTGGGTGCAGATATAGGACTGTACACCATTACATGCAATACCTGCTGTGGACAGGGTGTTAAAGTGACACTTAACCAGACCCCTATTTTTCAAAAATAATCCATACACGTTTATAATTTAATGGCCCTGTAATCTATTTTTCATGAAATTGTTTCTTACTGTGTTTTTCTGCCTCCTCGTACCATCCTTTCTGAGCTCCTGAACCTATACTTTCCCCCCTTTCACTGCCATTTGTTTAGAATGAGCAGAGCACTGCTTATTGTACATTACAAATCCCACAGTCCACAGCAGAAGAAAAAAAAAAAAAAATTATATATATATATATATATATATATATATATATATATATATATATATATATATATAAATATATATATATACGCTAAGAATTTTATAAGCTAAGAATGTATATTTTAATTTAAAAAAAAGTGTGTGTGTGTATATGTATATACACACACACACTTGCAATCACTATGTGACCAGAAAAAGAAGGGCACGTGAAGAGGAAAGAGAAGAGAGAAAAGAGAAGAAGACGGAAGAGAAGAGAGAAAAGAGAGGAAGACGGAAGAGAAGAGAGAAAAGAGAGGAAGACGGAAGAGAAGAGAGAAAAGAGAGGAAGACGGAAGAGAAGAGAGAAAAGAGAAGAAGACGGAAGAGAAAAGAGAAGACGACGGAAGAGAAGAGAGAAAAGAGAAGACAAAGAAAGAGAAGAGAGAAAAGAGAAGAAGACGAAAAGAGAAGAGAGAAAAGAGAAGGAGATGGAAGAGAAGAGAGAAAAGAGAAGACGATGGAAGAGAAGAGAGAAAAGAGAAGACGATGGAAGAGAAGAGAGAAAAGACGGAGAAGAGAGAAAAGAGAAGACGACGGAAGAGAAGAGAGAAAAGAGAAGACGATGGAAGAGAAGAGAGAAAAGACGGAGGAGAAGAGAGAAAAGAGAAGACGGAGGAGAAGAGAGAAAAGAGAAGATGGAAGAGAAGAGAGAAAAGAGAAGATAAGTTGGAAGAGAACAGAGAAGACAGAAGGGAAGGAAAGGGGAGAGGAGAAGAGAAAAAAAAAAAGACTAAAAAGAGTGTCACCTCTTGATGCTTGTTGACTCAAGGGGTTGATTTACTAAAGGCAAATAGACTGTGCACTTTGCAAGTGCATGTGCACTAATTTTTCTTCGTAAATGTAATGTGGTGAAGCTTCCCTTTTGTAAAGAATACCCAATCACGTGCAAGGAAAATTTAAAAAGCCATTTTTGCTTGCACATGTTTGGATCATGGAAATCAGCAGAGCTACCAAATTTACTCAGCTCTGGGGAAAATCATTGTAACTACACAGTCTATTTGCCTTTAGTAAATCAACCCCATGGTGTACAAACCACAGAAAAGCAAGGTTCCGTGTAAGGAAAATTGTAACCCGTTTCATGAGACTATTTGGTATACTGATGCCCCGTACACACGGTCGGACATTGATCGGACATTCCTGACAACAAAAGCCTAGGATTTTTTCAGACGGATGTTGGCTCAAACTTGTCTTGCATACACACGGTCGCACAAAGTTGTCAGAAAATCCGATTCTTCTGAACGCGGTGACATAAACCACGTATGTCGGGACTATAAACGGGGCAGTAGCCAATAGCTTTCATCTATTTATTTATTCTGAGCATGCGTGGCACTTTGTGCGTCGGAATTGTCCACACACGGTCAGAATTTATGCAAACCGATTTTGTTGTCGGAAAATTTTATAGCCTGCTCTCAAATTTTGTGTGTCAGAAATTCCGATGGAAAAAGTCAGATGGAGCCTACACACGGTCGGAATTTCCGACAACAGGCTCCGATCGCACATATTGCGTCGGAAAGTCCGACCGTGTGTACGGGGCATGAGAATTATGCAGCTGGTTGAAAAAGACTCAAAAATATCCAACTGGCAATTACATTTACCTCTGTTGGCTCTTTATATACAAACTGTTTGTCTGGAATAACATGGTCATGTCCCCAGCCCTGGGGTTTTCCTGTGGCTACAGTAACTCGAGGTCCTGGAACAAAATGAAAGAAAGTTGAAATCGTTTCACACCAGGAACATGTGACATTTTTATAGATGTTATGTCTGCAAAAAGTAGATTGCCACTGATAAATTTCTAAAACTGCATGTTGTCCGGGTGTCAGGTTAGTCCTCTAGTTCTAATACTTTCTACAGCTGGGTGTACACTTGCAGAATTTCGTTCAGTATTTTTTGCTGTACGAACGTTCATTCGCATTTCTAATCATTAGTGGAGGTCAAATCGACCTTCATTTTCAACCGTCGTGATTAGAAAATTTGAAGGATGGAAAATTTTTCTTGATTGTACGAATTTCTAACGGTGTATGTGGATTTTGTTTGGTAAAGTCCATTCATTCCCAAATCAAATGTTAAAAGCACACAAAGTCTTGAACTACTTTCAAAAGGCATTCATATGTATTGAGAATATTCTTATGCATTTCTACTGGTAGAGATAGGAATAGGAATCAATACCAACAGGATTGGTTTGGACCATCTCGGAACCATAATCAATTTAGACCCCCTTTTTTTCAGGAGGACAGACAGAGGAACAAATCAAATTTAGATCAAAAGAGAGGGACCAGAGGGGGGAGGAGGAGTAGAAAGAAAAAGAAAAAGGGTCTGAATCATGTAGGTATCTTTAATCTAAGCCAGACCACCCTTATGGATCAAGAAAAACTGGTTCTTAATCATGGTCTGAAGTTTGCTCCCCCAAAACCATTAATTAATTTCCCGCCGACCGTACGCAGATATGCATACTCGGCTTTCCGGGGTTATACCGGGATGATGCCTACAGCTGCAGGCATCATCCCGGTACCGTTGTTTACAGCGGGCGATCGGCTACCCGTGTATAACAACCGATGCGGCTAAAAGCCGCTCGGTTGTTATACCGGAGGAGCGGGAGGGGACATCCCCCCCCCTCCCGCCGCTGTTACCGGGCCTCCCGTGTGATCGGGAGGCCCGGTGTCCATTCGGCTGCCTTTGGCGGCTGGGGGCGGGCTGGAACGAAGCTGGGAGCGGCTTCGTTCCAGCCTTCTCGTTGTAAACGCGGAAGCGACGTCATGACGTCACTTCCCGTTTACTCGGCTGCCAATGCCGCCGAATTTAAAAAAGTACACAGTATTCAGAATCGCAGTTTTCGGCGATCTGAATACTTTGAAGTGTAAAGGAGGGATGGGGGGTCTTTTAGACCCCCCATCCCTGCATAAAGAGTACCTGTCACCACCTATTACTGTCACAAGGGATGTTTACATTCCTTGTGACAGCAATAAAAGTAAAAAAAAAAAAAAAAATTTTTTAAACACAATTTATAAAGTAAAAAAATAAATAAAATAAAAAAAAAAAGAAAAAAAAATTTTTAAAGTGCCCCTGTCCCCGCGAGCTCGCGCAGCGAAGAAAACGCATACGGAAGTCGCGCCCGCATATGTAAACGGTGTTCAAACCACACATGTGAGGTATCGCCGCGATCGTCAGAGCGAGAGCAATAATTCTAGCCCTAGACCTCCTCTGTAGCTCAAACCTGGTAACTGTAAAAAATTTTTAAAGCGTCGCCTATGGAAATTCATAGGTACCGTAGTTTGTCGCCATTCCACGTGTGCGTGCAATTATAAAGGGTGACATGTTTGGTATCTATTTACTCGGCGTAACATCATCTTTCACATTATACAAAAAAATTGGGGTAACTTTACTGTTTGGATTTTTTAAAATTCATGAAAGTGTCACTTTTCCAAAAATTTGCGTTTAAAACACCGCTGCACAAATACCATGTGATAAAAAATATTGCAACAATCGCCATTTTATTCTCTAGATTCTCTGCTAAAAAAATATATATAATGTTTGGGAACTCTAAGTAATTTTCTAGCAAAAAATACGAATTTTAACTTGTAAACACCAAATTTCAAAAATAGGCTTAGTCATGAAAGGGTTAAACAAGTTTGGTGTTTTTATGGATGTTCACAAATACATCCGTAAACTAAGCATTAAAACGCCATTAGATTTCTAATCCTGTTGTCACAAATAGGACAGAAGCCACCAGCATTAGACACTCAGGGTTGGCTAATGATTCCTTACTCAACCCCCCCGGTGTGTTGGCTCCTTCATTGGGTGTTTTCAGGGAATTAGTGTTGAAGGATCTAGATTCCTTAAACATCAAAAGGGCTAGGTTGGATATTGGATTTAAACAAGGGTTAGAGTCCCTAAAACAGAGGAACGACATTATTGTCCGCCCTGCAGATAAGGGCGGGGGTATTGTTGTTCTGGGTAAATCTTCTTATCTATTGGAGATGTAAAGGATATTGTCGGATCATGAGACTTATATTCCTTTGCCATCCAATCCCACTAATGGATATAAAAAAAAGAGCTTTTCAGATTAATAGATGAGAGTTTTTTTCAAAAAAAGATTTTATCCAAGAAGGAGGACCATTTGGTCCCCATGGCTCCACGTGTTTCAGTGATGTACTACCTACCAAAAGTTCACAAGGATCCAGCTAATCCCCCTGGTAGGCCGATTATTAGTGGGATAGATTCTGTGACCTCTAGGATAGGTAGATACATCAATGTTTTTTTGCAACCTCTGGTAGTTCAAACACCGTCCTTCTTGAAGGACTCCACTCTTAGTGGTATCCAGAAGGAGGGGTACATTTTGGCAATGGCCGACGTGTCCTCTCTATACACTATCATATCTCATGGGGATGGTTTTGAGGCAGTGGACACCTTTTTGAGGCGTGATATCAGCTTGTTACCCATACAGCGTGATTTAATTCTAAAGCTTCTGACTTTTGCCATGAATCACAATTTTGGTTTGGCGGCTCCTTCTACTTGCATAGTAGGGGAGTCGCCATGGGCGCAAAATTTGCGCCAAGCATGGCGAACTTGTTCATGGCCAAATGGGAGGAGGATGTCGTCTATACTAATCGGAGGTCTCAACTCCTTCTGTGGCGAAGGTATATTGACGACATCCTCCTCCTCTGGGAGGGTGACATGCAGTCCCTGAACAATTACATGGACTACCTGAATGATAACGCTTTGGGCTTAGGTCCTACAACATGAAGCCAGCAAAGAAAATATAAATTTTTCTGGATCTTAACGTGGAGGTCAGGGATGGTGCTTTAATTACTAACACCTACTTTAAAGAGATGGATCGTAACAGCTTTATTGGCCAGGACAGTTGCCATCATCCTTCATGGCTTAAGTCTGTCCCTAAGAGCCAGTTTCTCAGAGTCTGTCAGAATTACACCATCTTAAATGATTATTATCAACAGGCATCCACGCTGCGAACTAGATTTATTGATAGAGGCTATAATTCCAATGAGCTGGATGGTGTTATTTCTGAGATTGCTAGTCTGGATAGGACACAGCTGTTGAAGGTTAAGCCGAGAATCAAGAAGAATTTGAATGAAACCGTTTTTTTCTTTTATCACTAGTTATTCTAACCAACATCGAGACATGAAACAAATAATTGCCTGTCATTGGAAGGTCTTTAAAAATGATAATCTGTTGGGCCCTAGACTAGGAGATAAACCTCAGGTTGTATACCGAGGAGTATAACCTTTACGGCTATATGTGGCCCCTAAGGTTGAAAAAAAGATTCTTTTTTCAAAATCTAAATGGCTTTTTCCCCTGTAGAAAAATTGCTGTGTGCAGTATTAATACCCTAATGCCGCGTACACACGAGCGGACTTTACGGCAGACTTTGCCCGGCGGACGGGATTTCGTCGGACAATTCGATCGTGTGTGTGCTCCAGCGGACTTTGTTTTCTCAAAAGTTGGACGGACTTAGATTTGAAACATGTATTAAATCAATCCGTCGAAATCGAGTCCGGTCGAAAAGTCCGCTCGTCTGTATGCTAGTTCAACGGACAAAAAGCCACGCTAGGGCAGCTATCGGCTACTGGCTATGAACTTCCTTGTTTTAGTCCGGTCGTACGTCATCACGTACGAATTCGACGGACTTTGGTGGATTGTGTGTAGGCAAGTCCGTTCATTCAGAAAGTCCGTCGTAAAGTCCGTCGAAAAGTCCGCCGGGCAAAGTCTGCCATAAAGTCCGACCGTTTGTACGTGGCATAAGAGAGAGAAGGGTGTGTAATTTTCGCTCTGTGGTAACATCCAGAACATATGACATCAAATCATTCATTACCTGCTCTTCAAAGAATATTGTCTATCTCTTACAGTGCCCATGTGGCCTGCAATATGTGTGGCCAGACAATTAGAACTATCAGAGTCAACTAACATTTAGGCAATATACGGCGTGGTTTCCCAAAACACAGCGTTTCCAAGCATTACATGCTTTGTCATGCAAAGAACCCAAAGGGAACACTGATTTTGGGAACTGACAGATTTTCTCCACATTGGAGGGGTAGCAATATCCGGCGGGAAATCTCCAGAATAGAGACCCGCTGGATATATGACCTTAAGAGTTATTCACCATTTGGAATGAATATAGAGCGGGATGTCAATTGCTTTATCAACAATGGTTGAATAACTCTTGCAATATAAGATATACTTTCTGCTGATAATCTACTGAACATTTTTATACATATTTTTTCCTGTTTATCCTCTTTCGCTTTTAAATGAAATATTATGTTATGTATTTTTATGAATTGAATCTGTATGGGATATTTGGCTTTTGTATATATTATGTCCACTAGATGGCGTGTTCAACTCGCGTGCTTTTCAAAATTTTGATTAGTGGATTTATGCAATGATTAATTTCATATAGGAGGTCCCTGTAATACCATCTTCCTTTTGGTTTAGTTATTCTTGGCAAGTAGAGAGCTTTTCTCCTCATCTTTCATAGTATTTCTCTTATTTAACCACTTCAGCCCCGGACCATTTGGCTGGCCAAGGACCAGAGCACTTTTTGCGATTCGGCACTGCGTCGCTTTAACTGACAATTGCGCGGTCGTGCGACGTGGCTCCCAAACAAAATTGACGCCTTTTTTTTCCCACAAAGAGAGATTTCTTTTGGTGGTATTTGATCACCGCTGCGGTTTTTATTGTTTTTGCGCGATAAACAAAAAAAGAGCGACAATTTTGAAAAAAAAACTTACTTTTTTTTACTTCTATAAAACATATCCAATAAAAATATGTATTTTTTTCATCAATTAAGGCCAATTTGTATTCTGCTACATATTTTTGGTAAAAAAAATTCCCAAAAAGCATATATTGATTGGTTGGAGCAAAAGTTATCGCACCTAAAAACTATGGGAGAGATTTAGGGACTTTTTATTTTTTACTGGTAATGGCGGCGATAAGCGATTTTTAGCGGGACTGCGACATTGCGGCGGACAAATTGGACGCTAAGTGACACTTCTTGAGGACCAGTGATACCAATACAGTGATCAGTGTTAAAAAATATGCACTGTCACTGTATGGCGCTGGCAGGGAAGGGGTTAACACCAGAGGCGATCAAGGGGTTAACTGTGTTCCCTATATGTGCTTTCTTACTGTGTTGGGGAAGCTGACACTAGACGAAGAGAGAGATCAGTGTTCCTAATTAGTAGGAATCACAGATCTCCCTCTTCTTTTGTGATAGGCAGACTGTCTTTCTGCCATTCCCCCGGACAATCGCAGGTGGCCAGCAGCCATAGCGGCCACCGGACCCGCTGATTGGCTCCCGCTGTGATTGTTGTGGGTGAGTGGGTCACCGGCGGTGTGCATACCCGCGCGCCCGAGACCAGGGTGCAAGAACACCCTGGTCTCTCTTACAGCAGCCACTCACTGGCACATAAGAGCCCCTGCTCAGACTAAAGAAAAGGGATTCACACTGCTCTCATTTATAAAATATAAGCAACAGGGGTAGAAGAAAAGGGGGTTGGGGGGATGCAGCATTTTATATTAGACTTATAATTAAGCGTACCAATATGTACACACATGCATGATGTACAGGTGTTCCATGCATCCGCTTACAGGCAGTCCCATTCATGTCTATTGGGACAAAGCTATGAACAAAGCCAATGGTCCAAATTTGAGAGCCACGTGGGTGAGCACACCCTCGGCTGTCCAGCAAAGAAATGCAATGCCTTTAAAAAGTATTCATAGATTTGTGGAGAGCAAGACTAATAGTTGTCCTGTGGACAGATTCTCCCACCTGAGCTGTGGATCTCTGCAGCTCCTCCAGAGTTACCATGGACCTCTTGGCTCTTCTCTGATGAATGCTCTCCTTATCCGGCCGGTCAGTTTAGGTGGACGGCCATGTCTTGGTAGGTTTGCAGTTGTGCCATACTCTTTCCATTTTCAGATGATGGATTGAACAGAACTCCGTGAGAGGTTTAAAACTTGGGATATTTTTTTTTATAACCTAATCCTGCTTTATACTTCTCCACAACTTTATCCCTGACCTGTCTGGTGTGTTGCTTGGCCTTCATGATGCTGTTTGTTCACTAAGGTTCTCTAACAAACCTCTGAGGGCTTCACAGATCAGCTGTATTTATACGGAGATTAAACACACACGGTGGACTCTAGTTACCAATTAGGTGACTTCTGAAGGTAATTGGTTCCTCTAGATTTTAGTTAGGGGTATCAGAGTAAAGGGGGCTGAATACAAATGTACGCCACACTTTTCAGATATTTATTTGTAAAAAAATTTGGAAAACCATTTATAAATTTTCCTTCCACTTCACAGTTATGTGCCACTTTGTGTTGGTCGATCACATAAAATACATTTACTTTTTTGGTTGTAACATGACAAAATGTGGAAAATTTCAAGGGGTATGAATACTTTTTCAAGGCACTGTAACGCAGTAGAATAAATAAGTAACCAATTGTCAGGGCTGGGCTCAGCCCTTCCTTCTCTGAGCTGGCCGCACAGCTGTCGGCTAATTGCCAGCTCCTATCTCTCCACAGTGACTCACCTGTTGAGGATATCCTGCTCGTCAGTCCTGCCTACTTAAGCCATCCAGCCCAGATGATTTCTGCCTTGGCCTTGGTCACATCTCTAGGGACGCTCTCCTGTGTTCCTGTTAAAGACTTGCTTGGCTGACATCCCTTCTGGCTCCAGATCCTGTTTGCTGTCCTACTACGCTGTTCTCTGGCTCCCTGACGTTTTGGCTTTTCTGACTATCCGTTCCGGTTCCTGAACTCTGGTTATGTTTTGACTACGTTTACTCTGTTTACCTTTTTATTGTTATTATTAAACAAGTGTGATTTAACTGTACTTCTGTCTGATTCATGGTTTCTGACACCGCTGCGATGAAGTAACAATCCATCCAATCGCTGTGCACTTCAGTACCTATGTGAGCAGTGGCTTTCGCTTTTCCTGCCCATGCCCCCTGCACACGAGCTCTCCGCCTCTTGTCATCCATTCTACTGAGCTATGCAACCAATCACCGGCTCCAAGATTTCTGCAAACATAAAACAAATCCAGGTAATCATCCCTCATACTGCCACAGGGAAAAAAAGACAACATTTAGTAATAAATAACTATAGTAATAACCTATTTACTGATAGAGCAATGTGGAAGAAAAAAACTTCAATAAAGTTCTCGATGTGCAGCAGAAAATCAGACCACATGCGGTTTCTAAAGATTTTGGATAATATAATTCCCATTCCACACAATGCAGCTACATCCAGCAGTGGATTTTCCCTTAATACTTACGAGAAGGGGTGCAACGGATCGTCACCGATCTGTGATCCGAATGGTTCAACCTGTTCAGATCGGCACACACATGCGCTCCGCGTAGCGCGCCGCTGCCTCGGCCTTAGGAAAGGCCGCGGCTTCAGCCTAACTCCAGAGCTGCGGCCATCTTCGTACACCCGGCGGACATTTACCATGTGATCGCTCCGTCAAATGACGGAGCGATCACTTGTAAACAAACCGGCGTAATGTCATGACGCCGGTTCCTCTCTCCCCTCTGTGTACTGATCTGTACAGTGGAGGCAAGGGATTGGATGGCAGCAGCGCTGTGGGCTGGATCTGTAGTGCCCACAGCGCTGCTCTGTGAAATTGCAGTTACATTCATGGATCCATCCATCCATGCTCAGCCATCCCTCCATACCCTGCCATACTCTGCAATACCCTGCCAATACTCTGCCAATACTCTCTGCAATACTCTGCCATACCCTGCAATATCCTGCCAATATTAGGGGTGCAACGGATCGGCACACACATGCGCTCCGCGGAGCGCGCCGCTACCTCGGCCTTAGGAAAGGCCGCGGCTTCGGCCTAGCTCCGGAGCGGTGGCCATCTTGGTACACCCGGCGGCGGCGGTGCGTGCTGACGTCATCACCCCTTAACTCGTGGATCTGATCTGGCCGGCTTGGCAGCTTCTATTCTGTAAGGTAAGACTAAACAACACTAGTCTTCCTTCCTAATTCCTATACTCATACTGTATATACAGTGGGGAGATTGTGGATATTATTACAGTGGGGGGAGATGTGGACATTACAGTGGGGGGGGAGATGTGGACATTACAGTGGGGGGGAGATGGGGACATTACAGTGGGGGGAGATGGGGACATTACAGTGGGGGGAGGGGATGGGGACATTACAGTGGGGGGAGATGTGGACATTACAGTGGGGGAGATGTGGATATTACAGTGGGGGGAGATGTGGATATTACAGTGGGGGGGAGATGTGGATATTACAGTGGGGGAGATGTGGACATTACAGTGGGGGGAGATGTGGACATTACAGTGGGGAGATGTGGATATTACAGTGGGGGAGATGTGGATATTACAGTGGGGGGAGATGTGGACATTACAGTGGGGGGGATGGTGGACATTACAGTGGGGGGGATGTGGACATTACAGTGGGGGAGATGTGGATATTACAGTGGGGGAGATGTGGACATTACAGTGGGGGAGATGTGGATATTACAGTGGGAGAGATGTGGACATTACAGTGGGGGAGATGTGGACATTACAGTGGGGGGAGATGTGGACATTACAGTGGGGGGAGATGTGGACATTACAGTGGGGGGGTGTGGACATTACAGTGGGGGGGTGTGGACATTACAGTGGGGGGGTGTGGACATTACAGTGGGGGAGATGGTGGACATTACAGTGGGGGAGATGGTGGACATTACAGTGGGGGAGATGACGTGGATATTACAGTGGGGGAGATGACGTGGATAATACAGTGGGGGAAATGACATGGATATTACAGTGGGTGAGTTTTTTGATCTGTTGCACCCCTACTTACAGGAAACTAAGGCTGGATTCACACATGTTGTTCTGTTTCAACATACCTTTTTTTTAGACCCAGTCTGTCCGGACTGTAAGGTCACCTGCTGACTTGGCACCGTCCACAGGCAGCTTAACTCTTCAATAAGACACAGACGTTCAATTCAATGCAATTTTACTTAAGGTGATTGCAGTACAGAGGATGTTTTTCCAGTCTTATGATGTATAAGACAATGACTTCCCCAAGCCACGTCTCTGTGAATAGCTAACACTGTCTGAAGAAAAATGGAAGAACTGGGGAGGGTCTAGCCAAGACTAAACTAACTATAACTAAACAGGAGGGGAGGACAGAGGAAGATACCAAAGTCAGATTAGTAAACAAGCTGCAGTGGCCCAAAACTGCCACTAGGTGTCAGCATACTACAAAAAAAATGATAACCTCATGCAGTCCAATAAAATACATAAATATGAAATAACCTTATAGTAATAATGTAGTAATAATGAGATTCTAGTACAATTTGTCTTTCTTCTCCCCTGTTGGTTTTGCTAGCTAGGTAGCCATTCTCTGCTTATGGTTAGTTCCCAATCAGGGTAAGAGAGATACGGTTATCGAGAACACAGATCATACCTTATACACTCCCCAATTTGTGTTTGTTTTATATTGTTTCAGTTGTGCAATAAGCAATTTGACAATGCTGCACAGTAACACCCTATATGTCAACTATGTTGGACTTTATTATCTTAAAATTTAATAAAAATTTAAAGTTTAAAAAAGAATTATAAAAGACATAAATATATAAGAACGTGGGACAGAACACATCTTACATTTCAAATGTGCTTGCATTGTTTTGTTTTTTTAACCACTTCACCTCCGGAAGATTTAACCCCCCCCCCCCCCCCCCCTCACCTTCCTGACCAGGCCATTTGCGATACGGCACTGCTTTACTTTAACTGACAATTACACGGTCGTGTGACGCTGTACACAAATAACATTTAGGTCATTTTTTTTCCCCACAGAGCTTTCTTTTGGCGGTATTTGATCACCACTGCGGTTTTTATTTTTTGCGCTATAAACAAACAAATTTAAAAAAAAAACTGTTTTGAAAAGGAAACAATATTTTTTTACTTTGTGCTATAATACATATCCAATAACAAAATATGTAAACCTGCATCCAATTCGCAACAGTGTGAACCCGGCCTCAAAGTCCAGACCTAAATCCAATGGAGAATCTAGGGAAGCAACTGTCAGCACTGAGAAGTCCCTCCATACTAAAGGTGAGCCAGGAATGTACACGGCAGGTGCCGGCAGGGGCCAGCACAGAGGCGGGTGGAGACAAAGAGGTGCAGGCACTAGCAAAGAGTAGATGGGTGACAGTCAGGAGGGGTAGAGGGGGAAGTGCCAGAGAGGCCAATCCAGGACTGGAGCATCCCAATAAGTACGCTCCATTGAGTGTCATTGGTGAAACCAGTCAGGGACCAGCAATGCTGGAGATGAGGGACTCTCCTAGCTGCCAGGGGAAGAACTCCTCCAGTGAGAGTGGGGGGCAGCAAAGGGAAAGGAAAGACAGATTCTGGTGGTAGGGGACTCAATTCTTAGAAGGACAGAGAGGGCAATCTGTAACCAAGACCTGAACCGCCGAACAGTATGTTGTCTACCGGGCGCTCGGGTTCGGCACATCACGGATCTTGTGGACAGATTACTGGGAGGGGCTGGGGAAGACCCGGCTGTCATGGTGCACGTTGGCACCAATGACAAAGTCAGAGGCAGATGGAGTGTCCTAAAGAACGATTTTAGGGACTTAGGTGCTAAATTGAGGAAAAGGACCTCCAAGGTAGTGTTCTCAGGAATACTACCGGTACATCGAGCCACACCAAAAAGGCAGACGGAGATTAGGGAAGTAAACAAGTGGCTGAAGAGCTGGTGTAGTAAGGAGGGGTTTGGGTTCCTGGAGGACTGGGCCGACTTCTCAGTCGGTAACCGGTACTATAGAAGGGACGGACTGCACCTAAATGAGGAGGGTGCAGATCTGCTGGGAATGAAGATGGCCAAAAAGTTAGAGAGGTTTTTAAACTAGGCGATGGGGGGGGAGGGTCCAGAGACAGTGATAGCCAGCGCGGATGATATTCCAGAGGGTAGTGTTGGGGGCATTAGTGGTAGGTTAACCAAAGCACAAAAACACAAGGTGAGTATAGTAGCAAGTCCTAGTTGCAATTTTGAAACATCCAATACGAGGACAATATGCGACCGGTCTAAACTATGTGGCATGTTCACCAATGCCAGGAGCATGGCAGACAAGATGGGTGAACTAGAGATACTGTTGTACAAGGAGGATTTGGATTTTGTGGGAATTTCAGAGACCTGGTTCAACAGCTCTCATGATTGGCTGGCAAACATTCAAGGGTATACCCTATACCGTAAGGATAGAGAGGGTAAAAAAGGGGGAGGGGTATGCCTATATATCAAGAATAATGTACAAGTGAATGTGAGAGATGACATCACTGAGGGAGCTAGAGAGGAGGTGAAATCCTTATGGGTAGAGCTCCAAAGGGATGAAGCTAAGGGGAAAATAATACTGGGAGTATGCTATAGGCCCCCTAACCTGAGGGAGGAAGTGGAGACGGATCTCCTATCACAAATTGGATTAGCAGCAAGGATGGGAAGTGTTATCATAATGGGGGATTTTAATTATCCAGACATAGACTGGGCGGAGGGAACCGCGCATTCATTTAAGGCTCGCCAGTTCCTTAATGTCTTGCAGGACAATTTTATGGGTCAGATGGTAGACGCACCAACTAGAAATAAAACATTACTGGATCTACTGATTACCAACAATACAGACCTGATCACAGATGTGGAAATACGGGGCAATTTAGGTAACAGCGATCACAGGTCAATTAGTTTCAGTATAAATCACACAAATAGGAAACATAAAGGGAATACAAAGACACTGAATTTCAAAAGAGCCAACTTCCCTAAACTACAAACCTTGCTAAAAGGCATAAATTGGGATAAAGTATTAGGAACAAAGAATATGGAGGAGAGATGGGTTTGCTTTAAGAGCATATTAAATAAGGGCATTAGCCAATGTATCCCATTGGGTAATAAATTTAAAAGAGCGAACAAAAATCCTGGATGGCTTAACTCCAATGTAAAAATGCATATAAAAGCAAAGGAGAAGGCCTTCAAAAAATACAAGGTTGGGGGATCATCCTCAGCATTCAGACTTTATAAAGAATGCAATAAGAAATGTAAGGGTGCAATTAGGACGGCTAAGATAGAACATGAAAGACACATAGCGGAGGAGAGCAAAAAAAAATCCCAAGAAATTCTTTAAGTATGTAAACAGTAAAAAAGGGAGGACAGACCATATTGGCCCCATAAAGAATGAGGAAGGACATCTGGTTACAAAGGATGGGGAGATGGCGAAGGTATTGAATTTATTCTTCTCCTCAGTCTTCACGAGTGAATCGGGGGGCTTCAGTAACCAAAACTGCAGTGTTTATCCTCATGACACAACACAGGAAGCACCTCCATGGTTAACAGAGGACAAAATTAAAATTAGACTTGAGAAACTTAACATTAATAAATCACCGGGACCAGATGGCTTGCATCCGAGGGTACTTAGCGAACTCAGTCAGGTGATTGCCAGACCGTTGATCCTAATTTATACAGACTGTCTATTGACTGGAATGGTACCAGCTGATTGGAGAAAAGCCAATGTAGCACCAATATTTAAAAAGGGCCCAAAAAACATCCCTGGGAATTACAGACCAGTTAGCCTAACATCAATAGTATGTAAAATCTTGGAGGGGATGATAAGGGACTATATACAAGATTTTAGTAATAAGAACGATATCATTAGCAGTAATCAGCATGGATTCATGAAGAATCGTTCTTGCCAAACCAATCTATTAACCTTCTATGAGGAGGTGAGTTGCCATCTAGATAAAGGAAGGCCCGTAGACGTGGTGTATCTGGATTTTGCAAAAGCATTTGACACAGTTCCCCATAAACGTTTACTGTACAAAATAGGGTCCGTTGGCATTGACCATAGGGTGAGTACATGGATTGAAAACTGGCTACAAGGGCGTGTTCAGAGGGTGGTGATAAATGGGGAGTACTCAGAATGGTCAGGGGAGGGTAGTGGGGTTCCCCAGGGTTCTGTGCTGGGATCAATCCTATTTAATTTGTTCATAAACGATCTGGAGGATGGGATAAACAGTTCAATCTCTGTATTTGCAGACGATACTAAGCTAAGCAGGGCAATAACTTCTCCGCAGGATGTGGAAATCTTGCAAAAAGATCTGAACAAATTAATGGGGTGGGCGACTACATGGCAAATGAGGTTCAATGTAGAAAAATGTAAAATAATGCATTTGGGTGGCAAAAATATGAATGCAATCTATACACTGGGGGGAGAACCTCTGGGGGAATCTAGGATGGAAAAGGACCTGGGGGTCCTAGTAGATGATAGGCTCAGCAATGGCATGCAATGCCAAGCTGCTGCTAATAAAGCAAGCAGAATATTGGCATGTATTAAAAGGGGGATCAACTCCAGAGATAAAACGATAATTCTCCCGCTCCTCAAGACTCTGGTCTGGCCGCACCTGGAGTATGCTGTCCAGTTCTGGGCACCAGTCCTCAGGAAGGATGTACTGGAAATGGAGCGAGTACAAAGAAGGGCAACAAAGCTAATAAAGGGTCTGGAGGATCTTAGTTATGAGGAAAGGTTGCGAGCGTTGAACTTATTCTCTCTGGAGAAGAGACGCATGAGAGGGGATATGATTTCAATTTACAAATACTGTACTGGTGACCCCACAATAGGGATAAAACCTTTTCGCAGAAGAGAGTTTAACAAGACTCGCGGCCACTCATTACAATTAGAAGAAAAGAGGTTTAACCTTAAACTACGTAGAGGGTTCTTTACTGTAAGAGCGGTAAGGATGTGGAATTCCCTTCCACAGGCGGTGGTCTCAGCGGGGAGCATTGATAGCTTCAAGAAACTATTAGATAATCACCTGAATGACCGCAACATACAGGGATATGTAATGTAATACTGACACATAATCACACACATAGGTTGGACTTGATGGACGTGTGTCTTTTTTCAACCTCACCTACTATGTATGTAACTATGTAATCTGTGGCAAGACTTGAAAATTGCTGTTCACAGATGCTCTCCATCCAATCTGACAGAGCTTGGGATATTTTTGCACAGAAGAATGGGCAAAAATGTCCCTCTCTAGATGTGCAAAGCTGGTAGAGACTAAGGATGAGCTCCGGCGTGTTTGCAAGCTGCACGTGCCAAGCCCGCCAGGAAGTCGGCACGGCGCTGCACTAATCACAAACAATGAGACATTTCCCGATGGGCGGCTGCAGAGATCGGGACAATGTCTCACTGCCTGTGATTAGCGCCGTGCCGACTTCCTGGCGGGCACTGCACGTGGAGTGTGCGAACACGCCGGAGCTCATCCTCCAAAAGGGGGTTCTACAAAGTATTGACTCCGGGGGGCGCCATACAAATGTACCCCACACTTTTCACATATTTATGAAAAAATTTGGAAAACCATTTATCATTTTCCTTCCACTTCACAATTATGTGCCACTTTGTGTTGGTCTATCACATAAAATCCCAATAAAATACATTTACGTTTTTTGGTTGTAACATGACAAAATGTGGAAAATTTCAAGGGGTATGAATACTTTTTCAAGGCACTGTATATACCTATTATACAATGTTATGATCAGATCAGTACTGTAGACCTACTATATATTTACTAAAGGCAAATCCACTGTACACTTGGAAGTGCATTCGCTGTAGATCTGAGAGAGGACATGCAAGGAAAAAAAAAAACAAAACAAAAAAAACACCCAAAAAAACAGCATGTTTGCTTGTACATGATTGGATGATAAAATCAGCAGAGCTTCCCCTCAGATCTTCCAAGTGAACTTGTAGTGCAAAGTGGATTTGCCTTTAGTAAATAAACCCCAATGCCGGTAATGTATATCTACTATACAATACCCTGAATGCAGGCTCCTGATTGGTTCCCATGTCTCTGACTTTGTTACATTCCTGTATTATGTGAACATTTCTTGTTCCACTAAAAATAACCTTCATGACAAATACAAAAACATCAACTAGGAAATGATCCCCTGAATTACACACAGAGAACCATTCCCTGTGTTAGTTACCTGTCACTCCATGCTGCTTCCTTTTCCTGTGTTACATAAAATCCTTTCCCCAGCTAAGCTAGAAGAAAAGGTTCCTACCCTCTAACAGTCCTATCATGTCTGCTGATGGTTTTGCTGCTGTAATACATGAAAATATGTAAAATGACTGGAGAACAACGAGGAGATATCAGGGCCCAGTCTGCTCATTATTCACTGAAATTGTGTGTGGGTGTGTGTGTATGTGTGTATATATATATATATATTATACACATATATACACATATATACACTAGTACTTGTATAATCCTTTCAAGCCTAAGCCCATTTCTGACATTTGTTGCTTACAAGTTAAAATCCTTATTCCTTGCTAGAAAATTACATTATAAATAAATATATATATATAAATATATATATATATATATATATATATATATATATATATATATATATATATATATATATATATATATATAAATATAATCAGGGCTTTTTTTCAGGGGGAACTTGGTGGAACTCAGTTCCACCACCTCTGGCTCAGACCCTTGTGGGGGCCTGCTGACCACAATCACTTGTAAACACAGAAGTCAGGTTTCTGTGTTTACAAGTGACAGCTCTGCACTCTGTGTGTAACCCCCCTGAACTCTGCACTCTGTATGTAAAGCAATCTTGGTATTTAATGCCCCTTTAGGACCCTCCTACTGTTCGTGAAATATGACTGACCACAACCACTATTTGATGTGATTTGGAGGGTGTGTGTGGGTGGAGGGGTTTTGGGGGGTCGTGGTTGAGTTCCAGCACCTATTGTTTGAGAAAAAAAGCCCTGTATATAATATATATATATATAGATAGATATAGATATGGAGAGAGAGAGAGATATTTTTTCCACCATATTAAAAAAAAAAAAAAGTAAGATCACTTTTACTGCTGTCACAAGGAATGTAAACATCCCTTGTGACAGTATTAGACGGTGACAGGTACTCTTTATGGAGGGATCTGGGGTCTAAAAGGACCCTACATCTCTCCTCTGCACTTAAAAGTATTCACAGCGCCAAAAACGGCGATTCTGAATACGGACTTTTTTTTTTTAAATCAGTGCCATTGGCAGTTGAGTAAACCGTCCGTCGCTTCGGGATTGTAGATCGGAGACCTGATTGGAGCTTTGTTCGGGTCTTGGCCTAGCTGGCTGGGTGCTTAGGTCTCCCGATAGGGACAGGAGGTCCGGGAAGAGCCGTCCCCTCCCACTCTTAGCCACATCGGTTGTTATCCTTAAAGAGGAGGGCCCATTAAAAAAAAAAAAAAATTAAAAGTCAGCAGCTACAAATACTGCAGCTGCTGACTTTTAATCGGACACTTACCTGTCCCAGGGTCCAGCGATGCGGGGGATCGAAGCCCCGCTCGCCTCCCCCCTCCTTTTTGCGGCGCCGGCATTGCAACTGTGGGCGCCAGGCTGTGGCTTCACAGCCGGGCACCCACTGCGCATGCGCGAGCGGCGCCGTGCGCCGTGATTGGCCGCTCAGTCACCCGGGACCTGTAATGGGTCCCAGGTGATTGACAAGAGGGAGGGAGCAGAGCCGAGTCCTTCCTGTGCCGAGGGGGAAGTGATGTCACCAGCCCAGGCACTGGAAGAGGCAGACTACGAGGGACCCCCTAGCAACAGGCATTTAGAGGCGAGTTAAAAAAATAAAATAATTCCAAATGTTTTTTTTTTATTTATTTTTTTTTTTTTTAGGAATTCTCATGTATTTTTTATTTTTTGGGTGGAACACCACTTTAAAGAGCTGATTGCAGTAGTAGAATCCCCATGCCAGCAGTCCCATTGTTTTCTATTAGGACGCAATGGATGATTGCTGCTCCCAGTATGACATCCGTGCAAGTGCATGTCCCCAAACTCACCCAGGATGTGTTCAGGTCCCTGCACCCACATCACATCTATACAAGCTTGTTATCAACCTCATTCTAAAGCCAGACATAGATGGAGCTATGGAAAGGAAATCACTCACAGTCAGTGTTGCTGGGGGAATCTCTCCTGCGAAGCCATTGTGTTCTCCTGGCGGAAGGGTGGGGGGAGCCATCCCCACCGGGAGAACACAAACGAGGATAGGCATGCGCAGGGAGTGTGCCGGGTGTGCCAGGGCACACCCTAATTACTCTGTGCGGTGCCACTTCCCCCCTACTGCCTGGGCTTCCCTACTTTCCTTTCCTCTCCCCCCGGCTGCTGCAGGGGGATGTTTTCAGGATGGAGAGTGGGGGAAGGGTCTAATCAATAGGTCATTTACCGGCCTCTTACTTTTCTAAATGAACACACACACTCACTGTGTTCAATCATAACCGAAGCATAGTAAACAGTGTTTACTATGCCTCAGTTTTGGAATGAACAGGAAGCCGCTCAGCACAGAGCCCTTCCCATTCATTCATTGTCCAGTGCAGCTGAGGGTTGTGTTTTTTGAGCTTTCGGGTGCACACCCTAATGCAATGGGCTGTGCACACCTATGACAGTGAGCAATAATCACATGTAAACTCCAACTGCCTGGTTGTACCCAAGCTGATCGATCGACTTGGGTACATTCAGCCTGCCCATATATGGTTTAAATCTACCAAGATTCGAACCGTCTATGGCCGGCTTAAATCTATGGCCACTAATGTGGAGCTGGCCCCTCATAACTACCATGAGAACCTCCACACTTCTAGGAAGGTTTTATACAAGAACGTTGAGTGTGTGTAGAAATTGGTTTCCATTCAGCCAGAAGAATTATCGTGAGGTTAGGTATTGATGTTGGATAAGAAGACCTGGCTTGCAGTTGGTGTTCCAGTTCATCTCATAGGTGTTGAGTAGGGATAAGTTGGGGGCTCTGTTCAGAACACTCAAGTACATACCTCCCAACTTTTTGAGTTGGGAATGAAAGACACCTATCAGCAGAAGTATGTAGGCATAGGACACTCCCCCTTACAGGAGAATACTACAAAAAAAAATGATTAGTTAAACCCACAAGTGTTATTTTTACCACTACTATTCCCTTATACTGACTTTTGGAATTTACAAACACACTAATTTAGGAATTGGATGAAAGGTTTAGCACCAGCAAACACTTTTTGAAAGATAAAAAGTGCATTTTATATACCACAATATAAATCAGACCACAATGAGGGACAAATGAGGAAGAATGAGGAACAGAGGGACTTTGTTTCAAATCAGGGACAGTCCCTTGAAATCCAGGACAGTTGGGAGGTATGCAAGTCCCTCAACCCCAAACTGATCAAACCATGCCTTATATAGCTGGCTTGGTGCACAGGGGCACAGTCACACTAGAAGGGGAAAGGGCCTTTCTCATACATCGGAAGTCAATAATTTGGAGGGCTATCTTTATGGATTTAGCGACATAGGGAAAATGATGCAGCAGAAGGGGCAGTTTAGAGCAAGCTGACCTGAAGCCTCCTGAGGTCTTAAGCCTCGTACACACGATCAGATTGTTGCCCAACAAAGCGTCAGACTTTTGTCCGAAGGGCGTGTGCCGGGAACTTGTCTTGCATACAAACGGTACACGATTGTCGGCCAACAAACACGAACGTAGAGATGTACTACGTGGAATTTCCACCCTTTGGTCACCTTCTGTTAATGTCGCGTTTGGTGAGCATTGATTCAGAGCACGTGTGTTTGTACTTTCAACTTTTGCGTGATGGACTTGTGTACAGACGATAGGAAAATCTGACAACAGACCCTTGTCTGCCGAAAATTTACTAGCCCGCCACCCAACATTTGTTGGCGGAAAGTTGGACAACAATTGTCTGATGGAGCGTACTAATGGTTGGATTTTAGGCCAACACTCTGTAATCACACAATTCCCTGCTGAAAATCCGATCGTGTGTATGAGGCTTTAGGCTGGGTTCACATATATGCGAATTGGATGCAGTTTTACACCGCAAAAAGCCTGATTTCTTCCTCGTCCATTGATGAGCACAGGAAGTCTTTAACCCTCGGGACATCCAAAAGCAGTCCAACAAAGGGGTGGGCAGCACAACATACAAAGCCAGCATCAAATGAGGCCAAAACATCCATCAACACCAAGAAGAAGTCACAGTAGTACAGTATGTCTTGACAGCATAGAATAGAACCTTGTCCTTGAGACCACGGGCTTGGATGATGATCTGCCTAAGCCACTTAAAGATGGTGAAACAAAAAGCCAATGCATCTTTTCAGATCCATATGGGATTACAAAAAGGTAGCAAGTCTTCCTGGAAAAAAAGCCGTGGCTTAGAGACTCACAAAGCCCAAACCACATCTGGACGATGTTGGGAAATGCTCTTTCGGTGAAATTAAGCCAGTCACAGAGATAGAAGAACAATTCCTGGTTGATGTTAAAGGAACAAAACTACCTTAGGTGAGAAGGAAGTCCTGGGCCTCACCACCAGCTTGTCCTTACGCAAAGCCATACAGGGTTCCTTGCAGGATAAGACTGCTAGTTCAGACACTCACCTTGCTGAGATGATGGCTACAAGAAAAACAAAATGCCTGCTGGTAAGAGTAAAGGATTGTTGCTAATGGGTTTAAACAGTGGTTCCTGAGGCACAGGGAGAACCGGATTCAGATCTCATGGAGTCAAAGAGAGTGGATGGTGGAAGCTACATGGGAAACCCGCTGTACAAAGGTCTTAAAGTGGTTCTAAAAGGCTGAAGGGAGGGGCCAGGAGCACCAGTAGGGGACCCGAGAAGAGGAGAATCAGGGCTGCTCTGTGCAAAACCATCACACAGAGCAGGTAAGTATGACACGTTATCAAAAAAAATAAAATAATAATGTTTGCCTTTCATCTTACTTTAATCAAAGAGTGAGAGGCCAACAGCCTCTGAAACAGACTAGCAAGGGCAGAAAGCTGACCTTTTGATAGTGCTAAAAGACAAGTGCTGGTCCAGAAGCAGTTGCAAGAATGGGAGGATTGGACCCAAAGGGGAACTTAATTGCATTAAAGCCAGCAAAAACAAAGTAGGGTTGAAATCAATCCTTGGAACAGAAGATCCTGAGGATCTGGCAAAGTCTACAGAGCGTCCAATAGGAGTCTTACCAGATTGGTATACCACATTTGCCTGGGCATGTTTTGAGCAATGAAACTTACCAGAATGCCCTCCATATCGATCCTGTGAAGCAGATGAAAGAAGATTAAGCGATGAAAGCAAAGAGCCACCAGGGCATCCACTGATGATCCCTGTACTTTGAGACAAACATGTCCAGTTTGCTATTGTACCTGAGAGATCCACATCCAGTGTCCCACACCTGCAACACTATGGAACTCCATAGGGTTTAAGGATCAATCCCTGGTCCAGGCTCTGCCAGCTTAGGAAATCTGCCTGCCAATTATCTACACCTGTAATGTACATGACGGATGTGGCAGGAACATGGCGTTCTGCCTGGGAAAGGATAAGATCTACCACTCTTGCCATGGCAAGATGTCCGTTTTTTCCTGACTAATGTACGTTACTATCAAGGCAAAGTCTAAAATGAATATGGATCAAATTACCCTCCAGTAGGATGATCCAAAGCTGTAGCTATAACCAAATTGCCAGAAATTCCAGGATATTGATCAGGAAACAAGACTCTGATGATGACTAAGTTACTTATGCCAACACGGTGCCCAGGACTCCTTCCCAGCCTTACGTGTTGTAAGGATCCTCTAGAAGATGGGAAGGAAGGATTTTCTCGATTCAAAGCTTCCTTCAGATTCCTTAGCTACCAAGCTAGGGACAACCTGGTCCTCGGTGATAGATGAATCAGCCTGTTCAGAGACCAAATCGACTTGTCCCACAATGACAGAATTGCGTTGTAGAGGTGTGAAATAAAACTGGGCAAATGGAATTGCCTCAAAAGAGGTCACCATCAGACCTACATCTCTCATGCAAAAGGGAGAGTCAAATAACTTCAGAAATGGAGAGTTTTAATCTTAGACTGGAGAATTCAAAGTTTCTTGTGTGGAAGGAACACTCAAACAACGAGTGGGTTTTCAATTTCTACAAGTTCAAATCAATCTGAATCACTGGTAGAGAGTGATAGGTGTCCTGGGAGCCGCACATCAAGTCAAAGCCTGCTGTGTGATTGTGGATGGCAGTCTCAGCCTGGACCCCCGCCAGGCCACACACCCCCAATGCATTTCTTCACAGTAAGCTGTAAAATTGTGGAATAGACTCCCTCAAGAGCTGGTTTTGGCCAGCTCATTAGATTACTTCAAAAGGGTTAGGTGTACATAATATAACTGGGTACTAACATTTATAGGTAAAGTTGATCCAGGGAATATCCGATTGCCTCTCGGGGGGATCAGGAATTTTTTTCCACTGCTGTAGCAAATTGGATCATGCTTTGCTGGGGTTTTTCGTCTTCCTCTGAATCAACTGTGGGTATAGGATTGTGTATATGGGATTGTATCATTTTTTTTTATTGGTTGAACTAGATGGACTTGCATCTATTTTCAACCTATGTAACTATTTCACTCCACCCACTGGAGCTTACTCATGGGGATAGCATCTAAATTGCTGTAATTCCTTGACAGTTATACAAAGGTTGTTTGAAAGAGCCCACACTGACTGTTCCCTCAGCAGGAGGTCATCCTAAGCATCTCGCAATAGGAATGCCACGCTGGCGCAGCAGGGCTATTACTGGAACCAGCACCTTGATGAATACCCGAGGTGCAGATCAGAGGCTGAAGAGCAAGATCATGAACTGGTAGTGCAGGAAACCCACAGCGAAGCATGGGAATCGCTGATGCTATGAAAAGGAGGAGGACATGAAGGTAAGCATCACTGATGTCCATAGAAGCCAGAAAGGCTGCCTAGTGTAGGAAGGCAATGCCACATTTGCTGAATTCCATGCAGAATTTCTGAACTTGCTTCTAGTAAACCACAAAAAGTTTAAAGCTACCACCAATTGCTCCATATGTTCAATAAGCAACTGCAAGAGTGCTCAGATCTCTTTTAAGGGATTTTGACTAATCAGACTTGGTTTTACTAAGTAAGATCACAGCCAAGACCCGCATTAGAGAATGGGACTCTAGAATAGGGCTTACAACAACTTATATGTTGGGTCCTTGAAGACTGGTGCATCCTCCACTGGTAGAGTAAGCATCTTAAGACAGATCCACAGGGGGAATAGAGCACTTTTACACATAATCCTCACCAAACACATACAAGGCTAATAAGCACTTGGGGGAGAAAATAACTTATACAGGTTGTCTGGATGCCTTACTAGGTTTCCGATCTTGATAATGAAATAGCTGGAAAAGTGGACTGCATGGCATTAAGGTAATGTATAGGCTTAAGATAATTGGCATGACCTCAGATACTCTTAATACCTGGCCAGTTGGTAGCAGGTGAGGGTCGAATGGCTGAAGGTGAGTAGTCATTGTAGGTGGGCAGCAGGAATGGATTGAAGATTAAAGCACCACGTGACCTCTGCAAGCAGGAGAAGCAACAGAAAGATTCTTACTGGATGCTGTATAGCGGGAAATAAAGCACATGGATGAAACCTAACTCAGTGGATGATGTTGGCCCTCTGTCCCACAGCGTTAACCCCTTCTGTGGCAAAACCAGTGGGAATGAGCAATCAAGGCATCCAGCGCCCTAGGTAAATAGGGTAGCTCACAGTGCTTTGCCCAACTGGCCAACTCACTAAAGGAGTCTTCAGAGACAGGAAAAGCGCTGGGGCAATGTCAGCAAGTCTGGACCTGGAAATAGCTCAGCAGCTGACGTTTACCGGAATGAAGTCTGGAAAGAGCCTCATGGAACGTAGGACTTGAAGGTCACTTAAAGGCTATCCCTTCAACATCCAGTCAAGCTGCCTCTGGACATGGTACTCCAGAAGTCAGTCTTATGCCGTGTACACATGGGCAGACTTTTCGACCGGACTGGTCCGACGGTCTTTACGACGGACTTTCGAACGAACGGACTTGCCTACTAACGATCAACCAAAGTCCGACGGATTCGTACGTGATGACGTAAGACTGGACTAATATAAGGATGTTGATAGCCAGTAGCCAATAGCTGCCCTAGCGTTGGTTTTTGTCCGTCGGACTAGCATACAGACGAGCGGATTTTTCAACCGGACTCGAGTCCATTGGAAAGATTTGAAACATGTTTTATTTCTAGGTCCGTAGGACTTTTGGGGAAAAAAAGCCTGCTGGAGCCCACACACGATCGAATTGTCCAACGGAGTCCGGTCCGCCGGACCAAGCCTGCTGGAAAGTCCGATCGTGTGTACGCGGCATTAGGATGACCATACTGCATAGCTTCAGTCCAAGAGACAAAGCTCTAGCAGTGATGTAGAGAAGAGTCCTAATTGAAGAAAAAAAAAGGAAAAATAATGCTAACAAAATGTTAGACTTTAACTTAACAGAGCTAAAGAAAAAACAGCCATTCTCCTAGGAAACTAGCAAAAACAGCTGAGGAATGCTGGTAGTAAGAGGTTATCCTGGGCGGGCCTGCAGTTTGTTTTTTTTTTGTTTTTAGGTATGTAGGTGACATATAACCCGAGGTTAAAGGCTTCCCATGTCCCTCAATAGACAAGAAGGAATTTTCTTTTCTGATTTTTTTTTACATTCACCCGCATATATAAAGGGTCATTCCAGCTGTAACAGTCAGTTAGAAGCTGGTGTGGTATTAAAATCAGATGCAAATTTACTTCCAACACTTTGGCTGTGTCTAAATGTGAGGCTTAGCCAAGAGATTTTGCCTTTCACTGAAAAGTGATTAAAACCTCAAATGTGACTCCAGGTGTGATGTTAGGCATAGTATACATTGGCTTCAAAGTGGGACAATTTGCACCCTCTTCTTATGCCTGCAATGTGCCGGGCTGAATCGCTGAGTACAAATGAGCATTATGCAAGATTTTTTAAACTGAGATTTTGGCCCCATGTACTACTGATCCAAAATCAGGGCCAAATACCACATGAAGCCACTAATTGGCCACTTACACCTCCAGCACTGTGCATACACAAAGCAAACAAATAACAAATATACAAAGTGAGAAAAAAATCACGACACATGTTTTGCTCAATAAATTTTATTAGTATAAAAACCAACCTCTTCCCACCAGAATTTGTACAAACCACCCCATACTAAACATACATGTTTTCTGCCAAATTGTTTAACTTTGAGCATACATTCTGATATATGAATCATCTATATCAATGTTATTACACCCCTGTGAACAAACTCCCATATGTACCACAATGCCAAACATGACTAAATGAGCATCTGCCATCCTCAGTTGAGCTGCAGGAGGAGGCGTCTAGTCTCAAAGTCATTGTTTGTCCTAGTTTTCCTCTTGTAACAGCTCCAAGCTTCTTTGGCCAACATCACATTGCCTAATATCAAGTGTATGTGTAGGCAAACAGTTTAATATAGTTAAAAAAACAATAAACATACATGTGAACCGGTTTACTTGCCAAGAGATTTTTTTATTTCTGGTTTTCTAATCCAGACACTCCTGCTGAAAATCACAGCCAAGTCCTGACCAAATATTTTTCTTTGCTGTAGTCAAGACTGTATTTAAGGCCCGGTTCACACCTAAACTGGCCGTGGATCGCACAGCAACGCTGTCCGTCCCCGTTCTCCGTTTCAGGGACAAATCTTTGCCTGAATTCGGCCCTGAAACAGAGGCAAAGAGGCACAGCGTTTCTGTGCAGTGCGCTCCGCAGCCGCTCCGGAGACATGTGAACACAGCTCCATAGAGAGATGGTCACAATCTCCTGCTATGCGAATTGGATGCGGGGAAATCCACATCCATTCGCATAAGTGTGAATCCAGCCTAAAGAAGGACTAAAAGGTCCAAAAAAGAAGGTCTTCAAAGGAGGATCAATCGGTCAATTATAAACAGCTTTATTAAAGTATATCTAGTAAAAATAGAACATGAAAAATTGCAAAAAACCTCCGACATAACAAAAAGTTAAAAATGACGACGTTTCAAAACCAGACAAGAAAACAGCTGCAGACACCCACACAAATCACACATCCACCACATACTTATCCAATCCGATGGTTGGATCAAAGAGGCACTAGTGCAAGTGACTGCAGATCGAGTATAATGTGGTTTAACCACAGTTAGCCAGTCTATGACTTCAATGGTAGTACAGGGCCGTGATGTGAAGTATATGAGGGATGGATGGACGGATGGATGGCTGAGTCTGCTGAAACAGAGTCAATCAGTGGTGCATTTGCATAGCACAGCTGTAGGTTAAGGTAAAGGCTAAAATGGAGTCTGCGCACCGATATACTGAATGGTCGCCAACCAGCTAACCTGGCTGTGTAAAGCTGGACTGTAAGCGGGTGGACGGGTGCAAATAGGAGCGGTGTGCGTGCAATATCTTACTAGGAGGCTGGCTACATGTGGGAGAGTGGGTGTTCTATGGACAGTAAACACATAGTAAGTCAGTGCGATCTCACCACTCCCCAGCCATGCTGAAGGCTCCTAATGCCTCATGGACAGAATCCACGTGGAGGAAGTCCACCAGTCCACTCTTCGTTTGTGCCGCTCCATATGTGTTATAGCACAGCGTAATTACCCCGTGATGTCCATTCCTAGACCAGACCCTGCAGACTCCCTCACCCACATTATCCACCCGTGGACCGACACTACACATCCTTTATTTCTCTGTACACTACTACTTAAAAGTCAACCCAGCTGTCCAGACGCATGTTTAACCATCAAAAGGTACTTCTGAAAGAGGAATTCGCTGAGCAGAGATGTTTACATTTCAAAATAGAACCTATTAAAACCAAAAAAACTTTATGGCGTGCTTACCTCAGAGTTAAAATATCCAAAATCCACAGCACCGCTCCAGTCCTGTACCTCCCACTGTCTGCTGGCTCAGAAAGCCCGTCTCCACTCACCACTGAAAGGTACAGATGAATAAGAGCCGCACTTCAAGGCATTTTATTTGGCCATCCACAATCTACAGCTGCCTCCACGATGGCCCCATTTAAAGACCACCAACTGCTGACCACGTTTCACCATAAGTAGTTTGATCACCAGGATGACCAATTCAGGAGTGGTGGCTTTGGGTGGGGACATCATGGGTCCAGCTATAATATATATATTTTTGTTGGTCAAATAAAATGCCTGGAAGAGCAGACTTTGGGATGTGGCTCTCATTCACATATGGATTGCTTACGTTTGATTTTGCCCTCCGTAAGCCTTGAAAAGTCCACACTCCCCGCTGTCATCTTCTTGGCAGTGGGGGAGTATGGACATTCAACATCTTTCTTTTTTAGATGTAATTAAAAATGCGTATCAGCACAGATTGGTGCGGTGGATACGACACTTTTGTATATAATGCCACGTCCCGATAAATTCATTGTAATGGTCTTGTTTCTATTTTTGTAATAAATGTGTTTTTAACATGTACCTGTGTTATGCCTATAAAGTCCATCATCCACAAATTTATTCTTCAAAAATCTTTCTTCTTCAGCCACTGATAATGTAATTCCCACACACGTGGCTGCAGTTACTTTATCCCCAGCTCCTATTCTCAGCATTTTATAAATGCAGAGAGTGTACACTACATTGTACACGTGTACAAAAAAATCTGCTAGTAGAAAGGTAAAGGATATCTTTTTTTTTTTTTTCGGTAGAAGAAGAGATATACAATTTTTCTTCTACTGAAAATCTAATTGCTATTTTTTCCAAACTTTAAATCAGTTTCTAAAAGTTCAAAAGCTGCAAATGTGCACCTGAGCGGAATTTTAAGCCAGACAGCCAGAATATATGTCATCTTTGTCCATCCTGATTTACAGTCAGTCAGTAGGAGCCGTATTTTGTCACCCCACGATCAACAACTATGGCGTACCAAGGACAAGTGGTAACACAATGTGGAATGGGGACCCCCATAACCTGTATTTTAATAAAATGACATTTGAGTTTGACTAGGTGTCCAGTTTAGATGCAATTACTGCTTATCAAAGGGGCTCATTTACTATAGGAGTACATTTTATCTCTAGCAAAGTTCACCTGTGTTCACATTGCACACCAGATTTGATTAATTAAAACAGAAACCATAGTCTACTTGAAATCTTTTAGACCCCTTTCACACTGGAGGCGTTTTTCAGGCGATAGCGCCTGCATAGTGCCTGAAAAAAGGCCTCAGCTGCAAACCCAGTGTGAAAGCCCGAATGCTTTCACACTGGGGCGCTGCGCTGGTAGGGCATCACAAAAAGTCCTGCCAGCAGCTTCTTTGCAGCGGTGAAGGAGCGGCGAATACACCTCTCCTCCACCGCTCCTGCCCATTGAAATCAAAGGGCAGCGCCGCCGAACCGCCGGCAAAGCACCGCTGCAGCAGGCGCTTTCAGTGTGAAAGAGCTCTTACCATTGCTAAAAGGAGAAGCCCAGCCTGAGCTCATTCGTCTGGACTTCTCCTATGAATCACAGGAGTGCAATTCGTTTTTGCACTCCTGTGACCCGTTTTCAGCAGAGAACAGTCTGAAGTCCGCTCTCTGCTGACGTCACCAAGATCCGTCCAGACACCGCGTCATCCCGACTCGGGGAGTCTGGATCCGCCAGGTGCCTGGACTGATGGCCGTCTCAGCGGCAAGTTCAAGGGATAAATATATAGTCTGGAGCACTAACACTTTATTGGCTCCATGTTCAGGATAATTGTTCTACATTTTTCACCTCTTCGTTCTAAAACACAAGCTGCAGTTTGTCGAAAGTTATCTGCAAAGCCTCTTACACCTGTGCTTTGTTTTGTATGAAAACAGTGCATACAGCAACTAGTTTGAACAAAGAATTAATCTCAGCACAGCCAATAGAAACGCCCGAGGATTGATACCCAGAGGCTGGCGGGCTGAAGAGGTCTGGGACATCGCAGAGCTGGAGAGAAGGGGAGAATACTTCTGCTTTAAAGGGACAGTCAGCACTCCCATTACGATCTTTGATTAACATTCTCAGACTGGAATTGAAGGGTGCATTAAGGAACCTGCTGAAAGCTTTGCAAATACATTGTAAAAGCATACTGTACACTTTGCTCTTTCCCATACTGAAACCCTATATGAACAAGGCTTAAAGGACATCAAGGGATCTTGCTATATGAATCGCTCTGTATTTTAGATTTAGTGCTCCTTTAAAGCGTAACTCCACATTTGTTGTGGAAAAAAAAAAAACATTCCCCTCTGGATGATCTATGTACATTGCAAGAATTTTAACAAACTTAGTTGCAGATTTCTACCTTTTGTTATTCTGAAGAATTCCCAGTGTGTTTCTCTGTGTCCAGGTGGGAAAGTGAGTCTAGTGGGAAAGCGAGTCTAATGGGAGTGGTTTCAGAATTATCAATCAGCTGCTGCACCTGCAGGGCACTAATGAGGAAAGCTGCTGGGCCTGCATCCCTTTAAAGCAGGGGTCTCAAACTGGCGGCCCTCCATCTGTTTCAAAACTACAAGTCCCATGAGGCATTGCAAGGCTGACAGTCACAAGCATGACTCCCACAGGCAGGGGCATGATGGGACTTGTAGTTTCACAACAGCTGGAGGGCCGCCAGTTTGGGACCCCTGCTTTAAAGTGTTCCTATTGGGGAGTATCTCACCAAAAATGACACTTTTGTTGCAGAGGATGCCTGAAATCTGACTTGGATTCTTAGCGCAGACTTCTGGGAAAATCAGTGAGCCGATCACACAAGCAGGAAATGATGTTTCTGGGGACGTTCTGTACACATTCTGTATACAGAACACCTCCAGGTGACCATATTGCATTTTTTCACAAAGTTACAGCAGCTGCAGATTGAAAAGGAAAGGTCATTTTTAATAACACCCAATTACAATATAGACTTGTGTCGCAATTGTAGAAGCCATATTATTTTTTCTTCATTTGATATTTTTTTCACCCACGGAAGTAGCTTTACCGTTTAACTCCAGGCTATAAAATGAACTGGGTCTAGCTTCCAGTTTTTGTTGTTTTGTTTTTTTCAAGGTAATCCAAAAGCAAAGTCAACAAGAATATAAAAAAGGATAGAATATTTGAAGTGACCGATTCCCAAAATTGTTCAATTTAACACCAGCGTCCCTTTATGTTGAAAAGAGAAGGAGAGCCCCTAATGGGGAATGGATGGGAATTTCTGAGTGCTATACATATGGACACCAACAACAATTTATAATTAAAAAGAATATTTTATTTAGACACAAAACACATGAAAAAAAAAATGGTATATAATACATTTCTTCCATAAAGCAGAATACCACACTTTTTTTGTTCTTTTTTTTATAATTAAAAAGAATATTTTATTTAGACACAAAACAAAAACAAAAACAAAAAAAGTGTGTTATTCTGCTGTATGGAAGAAATGTATTATTATTATATATCATTTTTCTTTCATGTGTTTTGTGTTTAAATAAAATATCCTTTTTAATTAGAAATTGTTGTTGATGACCATATGTATAGCGCTCAGAAAGTCCCATCCATTCCCCGTCAGGGGCTCTCCTTCTCCTTTCAAGAATATAAAAATCCTGATGAGTGTATACAACAGCAAGTAGAAAATTATCAGTAGATGTACAGTATTTTCAGTGGTGCTCGAGCGATTTGTGTACTATATTTAGGGACATGAAAACAAAATTCTGTATAATCTCACAGCGTCTGTTTTCCTGGGAAGAGTGCTTCTTGATGTTAAAGCAGACCTTGCAATAAAAACGCAAGGTCTGCTCAAATTTCCAGGGCCCGTTCACACTAGGAACTGCATGTGAATCGCACAGGATCGTGCTTGCGTGTTCCTGCGTGATTCACATGCAGTGCCATTTCAGCCCATTCATTTTTGAATGGGCTGAAATCACAACTCACCAAAAAGCAGCACATGAACCACGTTTGGAAACAAACTACAACCGGATCACATGGCACATTTGTACCATGCAATCCGGTGCAGGCAAACGCAATCTGCATTTGGGGTTCGTTTTGCACTGAACACCCGTTGCAGATCGCAAAGGGCAGTGGCGATTTGAATGTGGTGTGGGAAACCATGTGGTGTGGGTTCCCTGCACAGCATTCTAATGTGAATGGGCCCAGACAAATCTTCTACCGTTAATAGGTGTACAATGTACCTATGGTAAAAAAAAAAAGAAAAAAAAAAAAAGAAAAAAAAAAAAAGAAGATGATATACTTTCTTATCCAGTCTTGTGCGATGTTGGGCGTGAAGTCACTGTACTTCTGTGGGGAAGATTCCTGGCAAATGCAGAGTTAGCAAAATCTCACGAAAAGACCTTCCAATCCACTGCAAGAGCGTCTTCTCATGAGATTTTGGTTGCTCTGTACTCCAGGATCTTCCTGGAAGGAGTGTGATGTCACCCTCGCCTAGGCACTATGAGCCAAAGAGAACCCACTCCAAGTGTCTGTATCCTAATGATCTCTCCCCTCTCCAGGTGTGGGTGCGGCTCAATAGGCAACCATATGCAAGAACTGAACAAAAAAAGGTCCGGATGGCCGCTCCCCAATGAAAAACAATTTCTTTATCGATACGATAAATCCATACAGCAAGGATAAAACCACTGACACGTTTCACACTGTTACAGCAGGTGCTTATTCATAGCCTATGAATAAGCACCTGCTGTAGCGGTGTGAAACGCGTCAGTTGTTTTACCCTTGCTGTATGGATTTATCGTATCAATAAAGAAATCATTTTTCATTGGAGTGCGGCCATCCGGACCTTTTTGTTCAGTTCTTGCATATAGGCACTATGAGCGGGAGAGGGGGGGTGAGGTGCGCAGAAAATCTAAGTTTTCTTCTTTACAGGCTACCTTTTTACATTTACCAATAGGAGATGATTTGTGAAGAGGGAAAAGGCCCAGACATTGTAAACGGACATTTCATTTTACGGCAAGTTTCGATCTAAGGCGAGTCTGCCTAAGCGCTGCAGAGAAAACCGTAAAGCAACAGCATTGCTGTAAACTAATTTCAAGCAAAGGATTTCACCAAGCAGAGGGCAAAATGTGATTTCTGTGGACTATTATTACGCTTGATAAAAGTTATTCTGAACCGAATGTTTGTTTTAATTCAAGGTAAAAATCACAGTCATGTTAACACTTATGTTAAACTATCATGGTGGCCTCACATGTATCGATATGACCATTTAAGATTTTTTTTTTTTAAACATAACAGAGGCAGCATTTTGAAGAAGTAGTAGCAATTATCAGTTATAAATCCTAATCTGCATGAGCTTACATACAACTGGAAGGGAAATAAAGCAATAGAGCTGAAATGCATAGTTAGTTGAGTTGAAGATAAACTACCTGAAAAACAGGATTTAGATATTCTAAAGCAAAAGATAGAAACCAAGGAAGTAAAGAGGTTAGGGACTAATTTACGGGTCTTCAAATGATTCCTATTTACACTGGAAGCCCTTTATATATTATGGGATTGGTAGAAGGCAAGGAGCGATCAGGTTATAGAAATACTTTGTTGGTAAAACTAGTTCCTAGTTTTTCTTGGCCCTCTTCAGAAATCGGGCCCGGAGTCCTTTGTTCATATTCATAGCCAGTTTAATTGCGAGGCAGGAGGGAAGCACGGACGCAGTGACCCAACCCTGAGGAAACAGAGAATGAACGTCAGAAGGAAATTTTTCCGTTAAATTATACGATTTACAGTATCTCACAAAAGTGAGTACCCCTCTCACATTTTTGTAAATATTTTCTTCTATCTTTTCATGTGACAACACTGAAGAAAATGACGCTTTGCTGCAATGTAAAGTAGTGAGTGTACAGCTTGTATAACAGTGTAAATTTGCTGTCCCCTCAAAATAACTCAACACACAGCCATTAATGTCTAAACCGCTGGCAACAAAAGTGAGTACACCCCTAAGTGAAAATGTACAAATCGGGCCCAATTAGCCATTTTCCCTCCCCGGTGTCATGTGACCCGTAAGTGTTACAAGATCTCAGGTGTGAATGGGGAGCAGGTGTGTTAAATTTGTTGTTAATCGCTCTCACTCTCTCATACTGGTCACTGGAAGTTCAACATGGCACCTCATGGCAAAGAACTCTCTGAGGATCTGAAATACAGAATTGTTGCTCTACATAAAGATGGCCTAGGCTATAAGAAGATTGCCAAGACCCTGAAACTGAGTTGCAGCACGGTGGCCAAGATCATACAGCGGTTTAACAGGACAGGTTCCACTCAGAACAGGCCTCGCCATGGTCCACCAAAGAAGTTGGGTGCACGTGCTCAGCGTCATATCCCGAGGTTGTCTTTGGGAAATAGACGTATGAGTGCTGCCAGCATTGCTGCAGAGGTTGAAGGGGTGGGGGGTCAGCCTGTCAGTGCTCAGACCATACGCCGCACACTGCATCAAATTGGTCTGCATGGCTGTCATACCAGAAGGAAGACTCTTCTAAAGATGATGCACAAGAAAGCCCGCAAACAGTTTGCTGAAGACAAGCAGACTAAGGACATGGATTACTGGAACCATGTCCTGTGGTCTGATGAGACCAAGATAAACTTATTTGGTTCAGATGGTGTCAGGCGTGTGTGGCGGCAACCAGGTGAGGAGTACAAAGACAAGTGTGTCTTGTCTACAGTCAAGCATGGTGGTGGGAGTGTCATGGTCTGGGGCTGCATGAGTGCTGCCGGTACTGGGGAGCTACAGATCATTGAGGGAACCATGAATGCCAACATGTACTGTGACATACTGAAGCAGAGCATGATCCTCTCCCTTCGGAGACTGGGCCGCAGGGCAGTATTCCAACATAACGACCCCAAACACACCTCCAAGACGACCACTGCCTTGCTAAAGAAGCTGAGGGTAAAGGTGATGGACTGGCCAAGCATGTCTCCAGACCTAAACCCTATTGAGCATCTGTGGGGCATCCTCAAATGGAAGGTGGAGGAGCGCAAGGTCTCCAACATCCACCAGCTCCATGATGTCGCCATGGAGGAGTGGAAGAGGACTCCAGTGGCAGCCTTGGAAGCTCTGGTGAACTACATGCCCAAGCAGTGCTGGAAAATAAGGGTGGCCACACAAAATATTGACACTTTGGGCCCAATTTGGACATTTTCACTTAGGGGTGTACTCACTTTTGTTGCCAGCGGTTTAGACATTAATGGCTGTGTGTTGAGTTATTTTGAGGGGACAGCAAATTTACACTGTTATACAAGCTGTACACTCACTACTTTACACTGAAGAAATGACACTTTGCAACAATGTAGTCACATGAAGATATAATAAAATATTTACAAAAATGTGAAGGGTGTACTTACTTTTGTGAGATACTGTATTTTCAAATAAAAATCTGTACACAGAGCGACAATATCCCCACCAATCATCTGCACTCCAGAATACTACCAATATTCACTTTTAGCTAAACTATTGATTTTTTGGGGTGAATGATCATATAAATATCTTTAGAAAAAAAAAAGATTGAAGGGCTCATTCACATAAGGTTTGGGGGGCGGTGTAAGAACTTGCAAAAAAAAAAACTTCTAAAAAAAGTGCAGGGGAGCTGCACTTTTAACGCCCCTCCCCCATATCCCCTAACCTATACACCTTTTAGTAGCAGCAGGGTGCAGACATGTGACGGCAACTATGCTTTTCTAAATCACGGCAGAAAGGGTACTCCCCTGTCGCTTTAGGCATGCGTGGCGTCCATTGAACACGAACAATTCAAGCGAATGGGGGGGCTCTGCAAGTGCCTGGCAAACGCATGCAATGCACATGATTGCGGCATGCTAGCATGGTTTTCAAGAGATTAAAGCAGGCATGAAGAGGCGATACAACACCTCCTCACCACCTGTCCATAAGTGGATCAGAGACCAAATTTTGTGTGAACAAGCCCCAAAACCAAAACTTTTTGTAATTTCAGATAGAATAGGCATTGCTTAACCTTGTCAGATTTTTTTTTTTGCCAATGTGTCTTATCTAAAGATCTCCCTTCACTTCCTGTCCTTTGGACACAACAGGAAGTGAGAGTAAATATCGCCAAAGTGAGGGAAATCCCATCTTAATTGCTTTCAGGACAACCGTCCCCACGGGCGGTGGAGCCCTGCGCAGTTGCAGTTTAATAGTGACAGCTGCTATGTGGAAAAGGAACCCCCGCACGCTGTCACAGGAAGGAGGAGGCTTTGGGGGTGGGAAATGGGTGCTTAGGAACAAGTTACATGTTACACCCTATATACAGGTATAACATGCAAGGCTGCTGATAAGGCAGTACAGCCAGTCCTGTTGTACTGGGCCCGGCCCTATCAGCTCAACAGGGGGGGCCCGGGCACCTTTACAGTTCATTTTTGCAAAAAAAAACAAAAAAACAAACAGGACTTTCTAAAGCCCTTTAGGAACAAAAATCTCAGTATGATTAGATGCTTTGGAGGCTAGAAGAGAGATCTGGGGTCTAATAAACCCCAGATCTCTCCATAAAGAGGACCTGTCATGGCTCATGCTATTACATGTTCAAAGCCGGGACAGGGGGAAGGGCTAGAGGTGGAGTAAATGGTGGGTCAAAGGGGTCCCAAAAGGTAGGCTGTACAGGGCCCCATGATTTCTAACAGCAGCCCTGGTAACATGTGCCTAAAGGTGAACTTAGCCTTTAATAAAGCCAGTTCTTCTTCCATGCAACTTGAGAAAAAGAGGGTCCTCTGTTTTGCCAAAATGTTCCCCCAAAATATTATACAGTTCATATACAGTACGCACATGAAACAAAACAGTAACTGGCAAAGCATACAGTCCACATGAACTCACCATAAGGGCGTGGGCCAGGTAGCCGTTGGTTCTGGTCTGTAAGCCCACAGTGTTCAGGGCGGATCTGACGTAATTCTCAGGGCTGGGTTTGTCCCACGTTGGCTTGCGGATTTTGCTCAGTTTTGTTGCAACAAAGAAAGGTAGAACGCTCTGCAGAGAGGGACAGAATAACAGAATATAAATCTCCCTCATATCGTAAGATTTTCGTTTAATCAGTACAGTTTTCATCCAAAAATACATTACATTACTTACGAATGTGTATTCTGTCGTACCAGAAGTTTTGTAAAATAAAGCAGAGCTCCACCCAAAAGGGGAAGCTCCGCTTGTCTGCCTCCCCCCCCCCCCGCTGCTACATTTGGCACCTTTCGGGGGGGGGGGGGGGGGAACGGGTACCTGGTTTTGACAGGTACCCGCTCCCACTTCTGGGTGGGTTTGCCGCGGCAAACTCAGCCGTAAGCTTGGTCCCCCCCCCCCCTTCCCCCGGGCCAATCACAAAGCAGGGCTTCACTGCCGGTTTCCCTTAGCCGAGATGGCATATTATGACAGTATTTGTAGCTGCTGACTTAATTTTTTCTGAAGGAGCCTGGAGCTCCGTTTTAAAGCAGAGTTCCACCCAAAAGCGGAACTTTCGCTTACACGCTCCCCCCCCCCCGGTGCCACATTTGGCACCTTTCAGGGAGGAGGGGGGGGGGGACGGGGACCTGTGTTTGACAGGTCCCCTTCACCACTTCCGGAGATGGGGCCGCGGCCCGATCTCCCGGAAGTTCAGCCCCCCTCCTCCTTCCCCCGCCACGCCAATTAGAAAGTGCAGAGCGCATGCCCAGTAGGGAAAGGCTTTACTGCCGGGTTCCCTTAACAGGAATGGTGGCGGCGGCACACGGGAGTCGATCCGAAGATTGGGTGGGGTGCCAACATCGTGGGCTCCATGGACAGGTAAGTGTCCCAATATTAAAAGTCAGCAGCTACAGTATTTGTAGCTGCAGACTTAATTTTTTTCACCCAGGCTGGACCTGCTCTTTAAGTAACCTCTTCATTTCGACTAGCATGCAAAAAAAAAAAAAAAACCCCAAAAAAATGAACGATCATTTATCTTTTAGACTCCGTGACATCATCACTCGGTCTCTGTGCTCCTCTGCGCAATGCAGCCAGTTCATGGCTGGTGGGAGGAGATGGCAGAGTTCTGAAAACACAAGCACCCTGCTTCAGTACTCATCAGCCCTGATATGTAAGCAGTGGGATGGATCTTGGGAAGAGTTAGTAAAAATATAAAACCACCTTGATTGGTGTCAGTCTGGAGGAGTGGGAGTGTCTAATCAGACTGCATTTGCATGCAGACCAGCCTAGGCAACACCTGCAAGTGATGCTGGGCATCAAGGATGGAAAGAACTGATAGTCCAATGAATAGAAAGGGTGGGGAACAGTTCGATGATGCCGAAGGTCTTCCAGCCAGGAAAGGAGGTGGGATATATCTGAGTTGCTGCAGCTTCTAATGCACATTGTGAGAAGCTCACAGTGTGCAGTGAAATCAGAGCAAGACATTTCAGTCCAGTAGAGGAGCTGGTACAACTGTGCAAGACTGAAGGGAAAGTTGGAGTTCAGCTTTAAAAAAAAAAAAAAAAGAAAAAAAAAAAGGGGGTTCCCAACTTGTTTGTTATAATACATGTATGTGTCATAGGAGCCCAGTCTACATGTAGCCTCCATCAGCAACAGCACAGGTGCTTTTAGAATACACAAAAATAGGCCTCTGGGGTCTGCAATTGCCGGCATTTTGTTATATAAAATTAAAACCCGTGAACAGAAAACAAAATGTCGTGGACTTCAGTGGCTAAAGAAAGCACTGGCGTGTTTGAGGGGCATGAAAAAGGGTAATTGCTGTTATACAGTTGATTGCAGTTCTGAGTTTTGGTCACAAGATGGCAGTAAAAGGATAAAATATAGTTGAGCAATGTTTACAAAGACTAAAAAGGGAGAGGGAGTGAGTAATCCATTCACTGGTAATAACAGAATTGGTTACCAAATGTGATCATATTCCTTTAGGTCCCCCCGTTCACACCCGAGCGTGGTGGAATCGCGGGCTGAATCATGCAATTCCAGAATCGCAGCAAAATGCTGGACGCGGTTGTGGTGTCATTATTTCTCAATGGCAGCCCAAATGTGGCGTGACAAAATTCGCTAAAATTGCTGCAAAAAAAAAAAAAAAAAAAAAAAACACAACGCCAAACGCGCCTGGCACAGTGGCAAATTTTGGTACATGAGCTTCTTTGGCACATTTTTAATGCAGAGGGAGGCCCATTTAAAAAAAAGGAATGGTGCCCTTTCAAAAACACACCACAAAAACGCGCGGAGAAAAAACATGAAGCTTCAGCGTCGCTCCGTGTTGCTCAGGTATGAACAGAGCCTTAAAAAAGAATTCTAGGTATGGAAATTTTATATGAAGTTACATTGTTCCAGCTTGGACTGATGGAAGTATGTACAGTATATACCAGGGATATGCAATTAGCAGACCTCCAGCTGTTGCAGAACTACAAGTCCCATGATGCATAGCAAGATTCTCACAGCCACAAGCATGACACCCAGAGGCAGAGGCATGATGGGACTTGTAGTTTTGCAACAGCTGGAGGCCCGCTAATTGCATATCCCTGGTATATACCATACTGGGCTGGAAATCACGGAAGTAGACACCGCTACTCTATATAAGGGGGTCACATGACCGCCGTTCTCAGCTGCATTAGAGGCCTGGATAGCTGGTGGTGGAGACTGCAGAGGGGTTTGTCAGCAGAAGGCAGAGAAACAGCAGCAGACTGATCTTCCCAGTGAATGGCTGTGTAGGGGGGGTGGGGTTGTTAGGACAAGTCTGATCACTGGAGGAGAGTACACCGAGTTCCCAGCATAGCTAGAGAACTGGCAACGCTGTGCTCTCCTGCTTAGTGGGGTCAGTTTTTAATAGGAAAGCAGAGGGACTGACAGGAACGCCGGGGATTTTACACAAAGGAAGCAGTACAAAGAGAACAGGAGACATTCTCATACAAGTACATGGTACAGCAGGAATATCAGATCAGGAATATGAAATGTCGGGGGTAACAAACACTTCAAGTCTGTAGAAGTCTATACAGAGCTTACAAAGACATCGTCACTATGTAGAATAAGGGCAAAGTATACGCTCCAGTGTTGGCTGGTTTAGGAGCTTAAAAGCTGATCTCCAGGATCTACCTTCCCTCTCCCCAAGATCAGTCCATGCCCTTCATTTTTTTTCATTGTAAAATAGCTAATTGGATGTATAAACAAGATTTAATTACCAGATGACATCACTAATAATGACCAAAACCCTTGCTACGGCCGGGTGCAGGATGGAGGATACTGTGGGGGGGCTGCAAATCCCTTCTGATGGGAGTCCCGTGCACCACACAGAACGGAATATCCCAGCAACCTTTAGGGACTGTAGTGATGTTTTTGGATGGTGAGTTTAATGACAAAAGACTATGTTGGGGGGGGGGAGTTGTTTCTTGACCAGCTGCCCTTCATTGGCTTAATATCTCGTCACAGGAAGCAACATTGAATAAAACAGACCAGGTTTAGGGTAAGCTATGGAATGGCTATTGAACATATACTTGTAGATTTACTGCTTTGCCTAAAGTTCAGATTTAAACATGAGAATGAAGTTATGACCAGTCCCACTATGTGACCAGTATTTGTGACTAGTGTGATTGGCCGCCCGATCTACCAAATTTCTTAGGACACCCCGTGTGAGCATCTCTAGGCCACTAAAGCTTTGGGATTAGAAGTCAAGAGGTGAGGCTTAGCAATGGGGAGGCTTGGCAATGGATGCGGCAGCAGGACTCGGGAGCGCGTCCACACGGGTGCCTCCATGGAAAGCGGCTCTCCGTGGGGGCACCCAATGAAGAGGAGGGGCCAGGATCGCCGCTGAGGGACCCCAGAAGGCGGAGGGGCACTCTGTGCAAAACTCTTGCACAGAACAGGTAAGTAAAATAGGTTTGTCAAAGAATAAACATCCTTTACAATCACTTTATCTACTGGCCAGTGAGGTTCTGCTATTGGACCACTGAATGGATGGGAGTTAGGCCTCACAGACATCAGGCTCTGTAGAGGTTCAGCACAAACAGAGAGATCTCTCTAAAGACTGATTAAAGTTGATGTCAGCACTAAAGCACACACCCTCTTTGCACTAAACCTCAACCAAACCCTTTATCAATCACAGTCGGGTAAAAGTCAGAGGCATGTGTATAGTTTGCTCCTAGGATCTAGGGCAGGGGTGTCAAACTCAATTTCCTTGTGGGCCACATCGGCATTATGATTGCCCTCAAAGGGCCAGTTGTATCAGCACCCAACACCCCCCTTACATCGGATGTCAAGAGCCCCCCCCCCCCACCAGAAGTCGAGCATTCCCCCCCACTATCCCTTACATCAGTGCACCCCCTTGCCTTGTGCTGCTGCCAGGAGGGCTGGACAGAAAAGTGCAGGATCTGGTGGAGGAGTCCTGTCCTCTCTGCTGCTGACTGCGGAGACCAGGTAGGGACGGAGACAAGGGGGTATGAGGGCCACATGAAATGGCCTGGTGGGCCGAATTCAGCCCACGGGCCTTGTGTTTGACACCTGTGATCTAGGGAATCCCCACACAGCCTTCACTGGCCACTGAGGTTCTGGTATTGGACCATTGAATGGTTGGGGCCCGATAGACAAATGGGGTCTGTAGGGGATCCACAGTGACACAAAGATGTCTCTAAAGATTGACTTGTCTAAGTCAGCACTAAACTACACCCCCCTACTTGTGTCAAGCCATTTAAAAAAAAGTAACATAACTAAACTTGTACTGGCCACTGAGGTTCTGGTATTGGACCATTAAATGGTTGGAGTTAGGCCCAATAGGCAATCAGGCTCTGCAGGGACACAGATGTTTCTGAAGACTGACTTACATGAAAGTCAGCACTAAACCACGCCTGCTCCTTGTGCCAAGTCCCACCCAGGCCATTTACCATTCACATAACTAAACTTGATTGGCCACCGAGGTTCTGGTATTGGACCACTGAATGACTGGGGTGAGGCCTGACAGCCATCAGGATCTGTAGGGGGGGGGCTCAACTCAAACACAAGGATATCTCTAAAGATATTAATGTTGACGTCCGCACTAACAAGTCAGCACTAACTAGCCATTTAAGGATCACATGTCCAAAAATCTACTGGCCATTGAGGTTCTGGTATTGCACTGTTGGGGTGAGGCCTCAAAAAAACAATCAGGGTCCTGCAGGGGTTCCACAGGGACACAAAGAGATCTCTTTGTAACAGCCTGCAGACGCCACAAGGTGGCGTTATCTTAGCCAATTATTGGGACCCGACTCTTTAAAGGTGCCAAGAGCCAAATATCGACTCCCAGCTGCTACACGACAAATGTTGAAAAATATTTTGTCATAAAAATTTGCCTCGGTTCCTTATTGTCAAGAAGCAAAGAGAGATTCACTGCTACAATTGGATGTGTCAGGAAAAAAAAAAGGAAGGCGGGGGATTTAATGTGTTCTGGTAGGAATCCCTCATAGGAGGCACAAAATACCGTGCTTATGAAAGGGTTACCGCTGAAAGATCACCGACAACACATCAACGTGATTCTGCGGTAATCTCTTTTCTTGGAAGATTTTTATTTTTTTTAAACCAAGGGAAAAAAAAAAAAAAAAAACAGCAAAATGGAATAAAATTAAAAAGAAAAAAAAAAATTAATACAAGAGACCAACTAAGAGACTGAACGGTGAGGACGTCACACCCTCCTGAGTGGGAGAGAGAACGTGAGCTCCTTGTTGCCAAGACAGCTGCTGTTGCCGTGGAAACCACACAATAACAAGGATCCTCGGCAACGACGTAGAAAACTCACCTGCACCGTGATCCCCTTATTCCGATATTCTGCATGCAGACCCCGGGAGAAGAAATCCACAAACGCCTGGCAGAGGGGAGGGAAAAAAAAAAAGGAGGGGGATCATTTAAATGATGTTTATCAGGTGAAGACATAAGGTTTTCTTATAATTACAAATATAAAACAAAACAATAAAAGAAATGCAACAATGTAGCTTAGACAAGAAATGTTTCTTCTAAAATATACACTATATGGCCAAATATATGTGGACACCACCCCTAATGATTGCATTCAGATGAAGGATACCACCCCTAATGATTGCATTCAGATGAAGGACACCACCCCTAATGATTGCATTCAGATGAAGGACAGCGCCCCTAATGATTGCATTCAGATGAAGGACAGCGCCCCTAATGATTGCATTCAGATGAAGGACAGCGCCCCTAATGATTGCATTCAGATGAAGGACACCACCCCTAATGATTGCATTCAGGTGAAGGACACCACCCCTAATGATTGCATTCAGATGAAGGACACCACCCCTAATGATTGCATTCAGATGAAGGACACCACCCCTAATGATTGCATTCAGAAGGACACCACCCCTAATGATTGCATTCAGGTGAAGGACATCACCCCTAATGATTGCATTCAGGTGAAGGACATCACCCCTAATGATTGCATTCAGGTGAAGGACACCACCCCTAATGATTGCATTCAGAAGGACACCACCCCTAATGATTGCATTCAGGTGGACACCACCCCTAATGATTGCATTCAGGTGAAGGACACCACCCCTAATGATTGCATTCAGGTGAAGGACACCACCCCTAATGATTGCATTCAGAAGGACACCACCCCTAATGATTGCATTCAGGTGAAGGACACCACCCCTAATGATTGCATTCAGGTGAAGGACACCACCCCTAATGATTCAATTCAGAAGGACACCACCCCTAATGATTGCATTCAGATGAAGGACACCACCCCTAATGATTGCATTCAGATGAAGGACACCACCCCTAATGATTGCATTCAGAAGGACACCACCCCTAATGATTGCATTCAGATGAAGGACACCACCCCTAATGATTGCATTCAGATGAAGGACACCACCCCTAATGATTGCATTCAGATGAAGGACACCACCCCTAATGATTGCATTCAGAAGGACACCACCCCTAATGATTGCATTCAGAAGGACACCACCCCTAATGATTGCATTCAGATGAAGGACACCACCCCTAATGATTGCATTCAGATGAAGGACACCACCCCTAATGATTGCATTCAGATGAAGGACACCACCCCTAATGATTGCATTCAGAAGGACACCACCCCTAATGATTGCATTCAGATGAAGGACACCACCCCTAATGACTGCATTCAGATGAAGGACACCACCCCTAATGACTGCATTCAGATGAAGGACACCACCCCTAATGACTGCATTCAGATGAAGGACACCACCCCTAATGATTGCATTCAGGTGAAGGACACCACCCCTAATGACTGCATTCAGGTGAAGGACACCACCCCTAATGACTGCATTCAGATGAAGGACACCACCCCTAATGATTGCATTCAGAAGGACACCACCCCTAATGATTGCATTCAGATGAAGGACACCACCCCTAATGACTGCATTCAGGTGAAGGACACCACCCCTAATGACTGCATTCAGGTGAAGGACACCACCCCTAATGACTGCATTCAGATGAAGGACACCACCCCTAATGATTGCATTCAGAAGGACACCACCCCTAATGATTGCATTCAGATGAAGGACACCACCCCTAATGATTGCATTCAGATGAAGGACACCACCCCTAATGATTGCATTCAGATGAAGGACACCACCCATTATGATTGCATTCAGGTGAAGGACAGCACTGCTAATGATTGCATTCAGGTGCCTCCAGTGAAGGGTACTGGTTAAGGCCTGGTTCACACCTATGCAGGTTGCAGTTTGCATATTCCAAGTACATTTTGCTTATTTTAATACATGTTTTTGAGCCATTGAAGTCTATGGAACGAAAAAAAGTGAAAAAAGTCCCTGGCCCTTTCCATAAAATGCACAGATGTGAACATGACCCATAGGAAACCATGTTAAATGTACTGTAGTGTGTTTCTGCGAAACTGAAAAAGCATTAAAAAAATGCATAGGCACTATCATTCATGTCAAATCAGGACACAGTGGATGCTCCCAATTTGAAATCCATGCGGGCGCACAGCCCTGAACACAGACTGTGTGCTCAGTACTGTGCACCCACACCGAAGGTAAATCAGGAGTAGCAACTGTCTGTGCAGCTGCTGTGTCCCAATGGACATTAATGATACTGCCCACATGGGAATGCACAAAACACCAGTGCATCCCCATGGGGGTAAACACGGCCCCTTGCACGGGCGTACACTGTAGTACGCCTGTGTGAGGGAGGCCTAATTATTGTTGCAGCATGTAAAAACATTTTTGGGAACTTGTGCACTTGTAGTAAGAGTTTTGGGATGACCATGTCGCTGAGCACAAAGCCAGCTCCGTAAAGACTTGGTTTAACTACTTACGGACCGCCCCATAGCAGATTTACTGCTACAGGGCGGTCCTCCTGTGCAGAATCACGTATAAATAAGCGATTCTGCACTTTCACCTACAGGGGGTGCGTTGGCGCTGCCAGGGGGCCGCTTCTGCTGTATTTATTCAAAGCAGAAGCCGATCTGCAGGTGCTGGATGTCCACCAGCACCCGCCAATCGTCAGGCAGAGACACAGAATGGAGCTCTGCCTATGTATACAATGCAGAGCTGCGTCCTGTCAGAGGGGATGCGCTGGCTTTTCCGTCCCTGCAAAGCAGGGAATAAAATCCAGCACATTCATTACAGAAAGCAGCACATAGTACACACAAACACTGGTTAGGCACACATTTAACCCTTTGATCGCCCTAGATGTTAACTCCTTCCCAGCCAGTGTCATTAGTACAGCGACAGTGCATATTTTTAGCACTGATCACTGTGTTAGAGATGTAGCAGAATACATACAGTAAAACCTTGGTTTGCAAGCATAATTCGTTCCAGAAAAATGCTTGTAATCGAAAGCACTACTTTTAAAGCATTTTTTTTACAGGGTATAAAAGAGAAGAAAGGCACCTCTAAGTGTAGCAATAAGTTGCTAAATGTTGTACCTTCATTAAATGTAACCATATTGCTACACTTAGAGGTGCCTCTCTTCTTTTTTTATACTCCCCTCTGACATGACGCTACTCCTATATCAAGACATCGCTTGTATATCAAGGCAAAATTAAAACATTTTGCTTGTCTTGCAAAACGCTCTCAAACCAAGGTTTTACTGTATTGACAAATTGTTATTGGATGTTCTATAGTGGAAAGTAAAAAAAAAAAAAAAAAAATTGTATAAAAATAGATAGATACACACACACACACACACACACACACATATACAGTTGCAATAAAAAGTATGTGAACCCTTTTGGAATGATATGGATTTCTGCACAAATTGGTCATAAAATGTGATCTGATCTTCATCTAAGGCACAACAATAGACAATCCCAGTCTGCTTAAACTAATAATACACAAAGAATTAAATGTTACCATGTTTTTATTGAACACACCATGTAAACATTCACAGTGCCGGTGGAAAAAGTATGTGAACCCTTGGATTTAATAACTGGTTGAACCTCCTTTGGCAGCAATAACTTCAACCAAACGTTTCCTATAGTTGCTGATCAGACGTGCACAACGGTCAGGAGTAATTCTTGACCATTCCTCTTTACAGAACTGTTTTAGTTCAGCAATATTCTTGGGATGTCTGGTGTGAATCGCTTTCTTGAGGTCATGCCACAGCATCTCAGGCAGTTTGAGGTCAAGATTCTGACTGGGCCACTCCAGAAGGCGTATTTTCTTCTGTTTAAGCCATTCTGTTGTTGATTTACTTCTATGCTTTGGGTCGTTGTCCTGTTGCAACACCCATCTTCTGTTGCGCTTCAGCTGGTGGACAGATGGCCTTAAGTTCTCCTGCAAAATGTCTTGATAAACTTGGGAATTAATTTTTCCTTCGATGATAGCAATCTGTCCAGGCCCTGACGCAGCAAAGCAGCCCCAAACCATGGTTCCCCTACCACCATACTTCACAGTTGGGATGAGGTTTTGATGTTGGTGTGCTGTGCCTCTTTTTCTCCACACATAGTGTTGTGTGTTTCTTCCAAACAACTCAACTTTGGTTTCATCTGTCCACAGAATATTTTGCCAGTACTGCTGTGGAACATCCAGGTGCTCTTGTGCAAACTGTAAACGTGCAGCAATGTTTTTTTTTTGGACAGCAGTGGCTTCCTCTGTGGTATCCCCCCATGAAATCCATTCTTGTTTAGTGTTTTACGCATCGTAGATTCGCTAACAGGGATGTTAGCATATGCCAGAGACTTTTGTAAGTCTTTAGCTGACACTCTAGGATTCTTCTTCCCCTCACTGAGCAGTCTGCGCTGTGCTCTTGCAGTCATCTTTACAGGACGCCCACTCCTAGGGAGAGTAGCAGCAGTGCTGAACTTTCACCATTTATAGACAATTTGTCTTACCGTGGACTGATGAACAGCAAGGCTTTTGTAATCCTTTCCAGCTTTACGCAAGTCAACAATTCTTAATCGTAGGCCTTCTGAGAGCTCTTTTGTGCGAGGCATCATTCACATCAGGCAATGCTTCTTGTGAAAAGCAAACCCAGAACTGGTGTGTGTTTTTTATAGGGAAGGGCAGCTGTAACCAACACCTCCAGTTGGCTTACACCTCATTCCAATTAGCTCTTGGAGATCTCATTAGTCTAGGGGTTCACAAACTTTTTCCACCTGCACTGTGAATGTTTACATGGTGTGTTCAATAAAAACATGGTAACATTTTATTCTTTGTGTGTTATTAGTTTAAGCAGACTGGGATTGTCTATTGTTGTGACCTAGATGAAGATCAGGTCACATATGACCAATTTGTGCAGAAATCCATATCATTCCAAAAGGGTTCACATACTTTTTATTACAACTGTGTGTGTGTGTGTGTGTATATATATATATATATATATATATATATATATATATATATATATATATATATATATATATATATATATATATATATAAATATATTTATTTATAGTGACAAAGGGGGTAACTCCATATTAACATCTATGGATCAAGAATAGGATGTCCAACAAGCTCATATAGCTCATATAGGTGTGAGGATCAGGTGTTCACAATCTTTGACCATATAGTCTGGTTCTCTGGCTTCATTCGCTGTCACTAATTAGCCTTGGTCTGTGATGTCTCAAGCTGAAAAGGTACAGCAATGAAAAACACAGGCAGAGTGTAAAATCAATTAATGAACAGCTAGAGCTAAAGTGCACCCGAAAAAAGTATTCACAGCGCTTCATTTTTTCCACATTTTGTCATGTTACAGCCTTATTTCAAAATGGTTTAAATTCAATATTTTCCTCAAAATTCTACAAACAATACCCCATAATGACAACGTGAAAGAAGTTTGTTTGAAATCTTTGCAAATTAAAATTAAAAAAATAAAAATCCCAACTACATAAGTATTCACAGCCTTTGCCATGACACTCAAAATTGAGCTCAGGTGCCTCCTGTTTCCACTGATCATCCTTGAGATGTTTTTACAACTTGATTGGAGTCCACCTGTGGTAAATTCACTTGATTGGACATGATTTGGAAAGGCACACACCTGTCTATATAAGGTCCCACAGTTAACAGTGCATGTCAGAGCACAAACCAAGCCATGAAGTCCAAGGAATTGTCTGTAGACCTCAGAGACAGGATTGTATGGAGGTACAGATCTGGGGAAGGGTACAGAAACATTTCTGCAGCATTGAAGGTCCCAATGAACACAGTGGCCTCCATCATGGAAGAAGTTTGGAACCAACAGGACTCTTCCTAGAGCGGGTCGCCCGACCAAACTGAGCGTTCGGGGGGAGAAGGTCCTTAGTCAGGGAAGTGACCAAGAACCTAATGGTCACTCTGACAGAGCTCCAGCGTTTCTCTGTGGAGAGAGGAGAACCTTCCAGAAGAACAACCATCTCTGCAGCACTCCACCAATCAGGCCTGTATGGTAGAGTGGTCAGATGGAAGCCACTCCTCAGTAAAAGGCACATGACAGCCCACCTGGAGTTGGCCAAAAGGCATCTAAAGAACTCTCAGACCATGAGAAACAAAATTCTCTTGTCTGATGCAACAAAGGTTGAACTCTTTGGCCTGAATGGTGAGCCTGATGTCTGAAAGAAACCAGGCACCGCTCATCACCTGGTCAATACCATCCCTACAGTGAAGCATGGTGGTGGCAGCATCATGCTGTGGGGATGTTTTTCAGCGGCAGGAACCAGGAGACTAGTCAGGATTGAGGGAAAGATAAATGCAGCAATGTACAGAGACATCCTTGATAAAAACCTACTCCAGAGCGCTCTGGACCTCAGATTGGAGTGAAGGTTCATCTTCCAACAGGACAACAACCCTAAGCACAGAGCCAAGATAACAAAGGAGTGGCTACAGGACAATTCTGTGAATGTCCTAGAGTGGCCCAGACTTGAACCCGATTGAACATCTCTGGAGAGATCTGAAAAGGGCTGTGCACCGACGTTCCCCATCTAACCTGATGGAGCTTGAGAGGTCCTGCAAAGAAGAATGAGAGAAACTGCCCAAAAAATAGGTGTGCCAAGCTTGTAGCATCATGCTAAGAAAGACTTGAGGCTGTAATTGGTGCCAAAGGAGTTTCACCAAAGTATTGAGAAAAGGCTGTGAATACTTCTGTACATGGGATATTTTTCATTTTTAATAAATTTGTACAGATTTCAAACAATCTTCTTTCCAGTTGCCATTAAGGGGTATTGTTTGTAGAATTTTGAGGAAAATAATGAATTTAATCCATTTTGGAATAAGGCTGTAACATAACAAAATGTGGAAAAAGTGAAGTGCTGTGAATGCACTGTATAACACTGGAACAATGCTAATATCAGAAATTATTTCATTTCATTCCAGTCAGAATTAAAGTTGAACTTCAGCCCGCAAAATACTCACCTCCAGCCATACAACTTTTGGATCACGGACCTCCGCTGACCTCTTCGTCCCAGGTCTCTTTCAGGTGCAGGGCTTTTGGACTTTTGATTGGCCAGCCAGGATGCATGCCATGGCTCTTGTGCATTTGCATGGTAGTTATTCATCCTGGCACACCAGCACTGAATGTATGCTGAGCTGTAAACGGGCAGGTAAGTTTGTATTATTGCAGAAGAAACATAGCATGTCTCTTCTGCAACAGAAGGCTGCCTGCTCGCAAATTTTTTAAATTTTCATTTCACATATAAAGTTGAAGTTTAGGTATGGATTTTTTTGCATAGTTCTATACTTGACCAATCCCTGTGGAAGCTGGAAATCACTGTAGTAGGCACCGCTGCTACAACGATTGCCACCAATTTAACGGTCCCATGGCAAGTGGCTGCCCTGCTGCTTACTAAACAAAGGAGATCACGCAGTGCAACCGCCATTCAGAGAACATTTTGCAGCTCTCTGAATGGTGTCCCTGCTGATCGAGCAACCCCCTGTATTAGCTAAGTAGCAGGGCAGCCACTAGTGATGGGACCAGGAGAGGTAGCATGGCCATCACTGTAGTAGCAATACCTACTACAGTGATTTCCAGCTTCCATGGGGATCAGCCAGGTATGACACATGTCTACTTGGGGGAGGCCAAAGCTGCTACCTTGCCTAGGGCCCCATTCTACCTTAATCTCTGCACAGATTTCCTGCCTAAGTCTGCACTTGATGGAATCGTGTGTCAATGCGCTCTGCAGACCAGAGAGGGGGTGGCACAGCATTGCTGGATGGGGGAGTCTGCAGGGAAGAGCTCCAAAAAAGTGGCGAGTATAGAAGCTGAAGCTGCTTCCTTATTTTTCGGAGATGTCAGGGAGTGCAATTATTTAAACTTGCCAAGCTAGGGTTTGGCCCTTAAAGTAGTATACACCGATCATCCATAACATTATGACCACCAACAGGTAAAGGGAATATCTTGTTACAATGGCATCTGAAAATTGGTGGGATATATTAGGCAGCAAGTGAACATGTTGTCCATGAATTTGATGTGGTGAAAGCAGAAAAAAGTTTGTTGTGTATGGGGCTGTGAAGCCCATGGTGACCCGTGTGTCCACAGCAAAAACCTTCTACAATGGTTACATGAACATCAGAACTGGACTACTAAGCAATGGAAAAAGGTGGCTTGGTCTGATGAGTGACGTTTTCTTTTACATCACGTGGATGGCCGGGTGCATCACTTACCTGGGGAAGAGATGGCACCAGGATGCAGTATAAGAAGGCAAGTTGACAGAGGCAATGTGATGCTTTGGGCAATGTTCTGCTGGGAAACCCCGGGTCCTGCCATTCATGTGGATGTTACTTTGGTGTCCATGCCTCAATGTATCATGGCTGTTTTAGCAGCCCTGGGTGGTTATAATGTTATGCCCGATCGTATATACACACACACACACACACACAGTATCTCACAAAAGTGAGTACACCCTCACATTTTTTGTAAATATTTTATTATATCTTTTGCTTATATCTTTCTCTTTCACTTTGCTACAATGTAAAGTAGTGAGTGTACAGCTTGTATAACAGTGTAAATTTGCTGTCCCCTCAAAATAACTCAACACACAGCCATTAATGTCTAAACCGCTGGCAACAAAAGTGAGTACACCCCTAAGTGAAAATGTCCAAATTGGGCCCAATTAGCCATTTTCCCTCCCCGGTGTCATGTGACTCGTTAGTGTTACAAGGTCTCAGGTGTAAATGGGGAGCAGGTGTGTTAAATTTGGTGTTATCGCTCTCACTCTCTCATACTGGTCACTGGAAGTTCAACATGGCACCGCATGGCAAAGAACTCTGATGATCTAAAAAAAAAAGTATTGTTGCTCTACATAAAGATGGCCTAAGCTATAAGAAGATTGCCAAGACCCTGGAACTGAGCTGCAGCACGATGGCCAAGACCATACAGCGGTTTAACAGGACAGGTTCCACGCAGAACAGGCTTCGCCATGGTCGACCAAAGAAGTTGAGTGCACGTGCTCAGCGCCATATCCAGAGGTTGTCTTTTGGAAATAGATGTATGAGTGCTGCCAGCATTGCTGCAGAGGTTGAAGGGGTGGGGGGGTCAGCCTGTCAGTGCTCAGACCATACGCTGCACACTGCATTAAATTGGTCTGTATGACTGTCATCCCAGAAGGAAGCCTCTTCTAAAGATGATGCACAAGAAAGCCTGCAAACAGTTTGCTGAAGACAAGCAGACTAAGGACATGGATTACTGGAACCATGTCCTGTGGTCTGATGAGACCAAGATAAACTTATTTGGTTCAGATGGTGACAAGCGTGTGTGGCGGCAACCAGGTGAGGAGGACAAAGACAAGTGTGTCTTGCCTACAGTCAAGCATGGTGGTGGGAGTGTCATGGTCTGGGGCTACAAGAGTGCTGCCGGAACTGGGGAGCTACAGTTCATTGAGGGAACCATGAATGCCAACATGTACTGTGACATACTGAAGCAGAGCATGATCCCCTCCCTTCAGAGACTGGGCAGTATTCCAACATGATAATGACCCCAAACACACCTTCAAGACGACCACTGCCTTGCTAAAGAAGCTGAAGGTAAAGGTGATAGACTGGCCAATCATGTCTCCCGACCTAAACCCTATTGAGCATATCTGTTGGGCATCCTCAAAACGGAAGGTGGAGGAGCGCAAGGTCTCTAACATCCTCCAGCTCTGTGATGTCATCATGGAGGAGTGGAAGAGGACTCCAGTGGCAACCTGTGAAGCTCTGGTGAACTCCATGCCCAAGAGGGTTAAGGCAGTGCTGGGAAATAATGGTGGCCACACAAAATATTGACACTTTGGGCCCAATTCAGACATTTTCACTTAGGGGTGTACTCACTTTTGTTGCCAGCGGTTTAGACATCAATGGCTGTGTGTTGAGTTATTTTGAGGGAACAGCAAATTTACACTGTTATACAAGCTGTACACTCACTACTTTACATTGTAGCAAAGTGTATTTCTTCAGTGTTGTCACATGAAAAGATATAATAAAATATTTACAAATATGTTAGGGGTGTACTCACTTTTGTGAGATATATATATATATATATATATATATATATATCTCTACATACATACACACTTAAATATATATTAGAGTTGAGAAGGCTTAAAATCTTTACAAGGTTGTGCCGCTGAACTAGAGGAAATGACAGGCCACCTACCTTGGTAGCAGAATATACAGTCAGCAAGGGCACAGGGTACATGCCACTAGCAGAAGAGATGTTCAGAATGACTCCTTTGGATCTAAAAGAAAAATATAAATTTATATAAGACAAGCCCTAAAACACCATCAGGATTACCCTAAGCTGCCCTGTATAAGTAGTGCAGAGAGTGGAAAGAATTGGAAACTCAAGAACCTCTTGATTAAAGTACCTTGATAATTGTCCAGGCTTAAAGTTGAAGTTTAATCTGTATATTTTGCATGCACTGGTTCCTCCCTCCCCCTTATCAGCATTACAACTTTTGTATTTTCATTACATATCTTATTTTAAAACCAAGTTTATGTGTTTCTCTATGCAATGCAGGTAGATCATGTCTGGTGGGAGGGGCCGGCAGGGTGCTGTACATAGCTTCCTCTGTACTCCTCTCCAGAGCCCTCAGCCTTGAAGTAAGCAGTGGACCGGCTCTTGGGAGGAGTTATGCAAATATCAAAACATTTTGAAGGCTGGAAGTCAGTCTGAAGAAGTGGGGCTCACAGTGTGCAGGGAAATCCGAGTAAACAATTTCAGTACAGGAGAGAAGTTGGTACAACTATGTAAGACTGAAGGGAAGGCTGGAGGGAGGATTCAACTTTGAAAAAGATTACTCCCTTAGTTAACACTTCAGCCTAAAGTGCATTTCCATTGTGGATGAAGTATGAAATAGGTAAAACATTAGGCCGTTTTTTTTTTTTTTAATAATTTATTTTGCCATTTGTGTCTCATTTGAAAGATTTCGATCTCCTTGTTGTCCTGCAGCCACAACAGTAGGTGAGAAGAAATCTCCAACGGGGGAATCCCCTCAGACAGTTGAGTAATAGGTGTCTCCACTGGAAGATTTACCATCTATTCCTGTTCCAGTGACAAAAAATGTTGGATCTTCCCTCAGTTTCAGTACCTATGATAGACTTAAAGAAGAACTCCATCTTTCTAAACACTTTATATGGTGGTAACCTGTGAGGCTGCTGGATGTGCGGTATAAACTGTATGTAGCGGTGGCCACATACCGGACTGTATTCCGGATGCAAGCCGAGACTTCCGGTCTCATATCCGGAACACAGATCAGTCTACCGCAGCAGTGCTCAGCCACACACAGTGCAAGCGATGTATTCTATCGATGAATACAAAGCTTCCTCTGATTGGCCAAGTCAGAGGTTGTGACATCATCAGCCCACCTCTCTGACTCATTCATTGATTGTATCAATTGATTGAGCAAGCGATGTATTCCATCAATGAATACAAAGCTTCCTCTGATAGTCAGAGAGGCGGGCTGATGAAGTCACAACCTCTGACTCGGCCAATCAGAGGGAGCTTTGTATTAATTGATTGTATTCATTGATAGAGCAAGCAATGTATTCAATCAATGAATACAAAGCTCCCTCTGATTGGCCGAGTCAGAGGTTGTGGAAATTGGGAATGTATCATCGTGGTCATGCGGATACAGGGTACGTATATGTGCCGCGTCTAATATAAATTGTTTAGAGGACATAAAAGTGTGGGCAGGCACCAAGACTTTGTAGGCACAATAAGGATACTAAGATCATAAAAAGTCTGATTTTTATTTCAAAAATAATATATTAAAAGCGGGAAAAGACAAAGATAGGATAAAAACTGAGTATAGTATACATCATTTACAGAATATGCACTCCATACACAATATATCAAGAGACAACGGAACTACAGGATCAGTAAGGGACACACAGACAACTTATTGATCTATATAGTTACAGTACATATCGTTGAATCAGACGCCATGTGATGGTAGTGGTCAAAAATTCTGTATAAACTTATAAGCTCGACATGTTGCGCGCCTTAGCGCTTCCTCAGGAGCATGCAATACGATAACCTAGTCAGTGTAAGGCTATTGTATAAGAACGGGAGGGGATGGAAAAAACCAGACCCTCAGCTGTTTCCCTATTAGACGGAGGTAGTTCCCAGCAATTGGGTGGAACAGGGGAGAAAAAGTTGTCGGTCACAGACTGGCTTATAAGGTTCATCTAAATGTATGAACATAATAGTTCCCTGCGGTTTGTGTCCCCAGTCTTGCTGAGTCTAATTGTAGAGCTTGTAGATGTAGTGGTTGGTGGTGGAGCGTTAAAACGCCATCCCACCACAGGTAGTGGTTAGTGCAGAATGAATACAAAGTTTCCTCTGATTGGCTGAGTCAGAGGTTGTGACATCATCAGCTGGCCTCTCTGACTCAGCCAGAGGAAGCTTTGTATTCATTGATAGAGCAAGCGTGGTATTGTATCGATGAATGCAAAGCTTCCTCTGATTGGTTGCGTCAGAGTGGTGGGCTGCGGATGTCACAATCTGACATACAGCATACTGGACTGTGTTCCAGATGCGAGCCGAGACTTCCTGTTTCATACTCGGAACACAGATCAGTCTACAGCAGCAGCGCTCAGCCACTCAGCGCAAGCGATGTATTCTTTCAATGAATACAAAGCTTCCTCTGACTGGCCGAGTCAGAGGTTGTGACATCATCAGGCCTCCTCTTTAAATACATTGCTTGCTCTATCAATGAATACAATCAATGAATACAAAGCTTCCTTTGATTGGCTGAGTCAGAGAGGCAGGCTGATGATGTCACAACCTCTGACTCGGCCAGTCAGAGGAAGCTTTGTATTTATTGATTGTATTAATTGATAGAGCAAGCAATGTATTCAATCAATGAATACAAAGCTTCCTCAGATCGGCTGGCCTCTCTGACTCAGCCAATCAGAGGAAGCTTTGTATTCGTTGATGGAAGACATCGCTTGCTCTGAGAGGCTGAGTGCTGCTGCTGTAGACTGATCTGTGTTCAGAGACAGGAAGTCTCAGCTTGCACCCAGAACACAGTGCTGTAGGTGGCCGCAGCTACATACAGTTTATACCGTACATCCAGCGGCCTCACAGGTTAGTGAGGGACGTCGTTCGTTTGGGCCAGCTTGGTGCACACAAAGCAGCTCTGCAAAGAAAGCCAATCAGCTTCCAGGTTTTGGTGTTAAAAAGTTTAATTGAACAAGCTGAAGTATAAGGTCTCCTCACCATTATCTTTGAGGGTTCTCAGAATGTGGTTGGGGACTGAAAATTGAACTAAAAGCTGCACCAACTGAGCGTTGCAGCTGGGTTGCAACTGGCCATTCATGAGCATAACAAGTATCCAGACGAACGTGGCTTCTACATACCAAGAAGGATGCCAACCCAGGCAGCAGCGCCAGCATGCCTTAGGCCATCATTCCCGAGGGCCACTGCCTAATGGCCCGCACACACGATCCGAATATCGTACGACTTTTTTCGCTTAATAGTCGCAAGTAGAAAGTGTATAGGTTACTAAAGTCACGAAAATTTTCGCACGACAGAAATTTAAAAAAAAAAAAAAAATCGGAAGTGATGTCACGTGTTGTAATGTATTTGTATTGTATTTTTGGACGACAACTGTACTGACTAAACGAAAATCGCACGATCGGGTATCGTACGAGGAAAACTTTGGTGCTTGTCTGATCGAATAATATCGGATGAACTGTCATGATCGGCTCTCGAAAAGCTCTGTACTAACAGTCTGATGATCGTACGATCGCGTCGAAAGCGGTATTTTTTGTCGGATTTTCGGATCGCGTGTACGGGCCATTGGAGTGCATGGCACCGCTATGTGTTTATATGTTGCCATTTTTAACATGGCTGTACAGTTGCAGCCTGGCAGCAGGTAATCCCTTAGGAAACTCCCACCCCTCATTCACTGTAATTCTCCCCCTAAGAATAGAAAGCTGTTCACTCCGTATTGATGACTCACAGACTCTTTTTTTTTTTTTAATTCTGCTCTTAAAAAGAAAATCACCACAAGAGCAACGAGGAGAGCTGGAGGATTCCCACGAAGCCGGTGAATCACCCTCCGTCCTTATGAGTCACCTTCGATCGCTCCATCGTTACCCAACATGGAGGCCAGGCAGATTAGTCACCAGAATGAATTTTTCAAAGAAAAGGATTCTCCCCTATAAATAATAATGAGGGCTTGTCTGGGTAGTGTTTATTTGTGTGTCTGAGGCTCGGGAGTGACTCACCTCTCCAGCATTCCGGGCATCACCAGGCGTGTCATCTACAGGAGAGAAACAGAGGACAGCCGTGAGAAAACGCAGGGTCACACACCGACTTAAGAGAGACAACGTGCGGCAAACCAAGAGCAACCAATCAGAATCCCTCTTTTAATGAGCCGATATAAAAAAAAAAAACAAATATGAGCGGCTGCTACGGGCTACCGCTCTTTGTGCATCAATATTACTCTGCAGCCCCCCGGGGTTCACACTGCCGCGACTTTGAAGCCGCATCCCAGCGCGACTTCGGCACGACTTGCATGCAACTTTTTTAACCACTTGAATACCAGGCATTCTCACCCATAACACCCCCCCCCCCCCTCCTTCCTGCCCAGGCCAATTTTCAGCGCTGTAACATTTTGAATGACAATTGCACGGTCATACAACACTGTACCCAAATTACATTTTTATACATTTTTTTTCCCCACAAATAGAGCTCTTCCTTTTGGTGGTATTTGATCACCTCTGCGGTTTTTATTTTTTGCGATATAAACAAAAAAAGAGCAATAATCTTGCAAAAAAAAAAAAAAACATTTTTTTACTTTTTGCTATAATAATTAACCCCGATTTAAAAAAAAAAAAAAACATTTTCTTTCTCAGTTTAGGCCGATATGTATTCTTCTACATATTTTTGGTAAAAAAATAAATAAAAAATTTGCAATAAGTGTATATTGATTGGTTTACGCAAAAGCGCCTACAAAATAGGTTATTGATTTTATGGCATTTTTATAATTATTTTTCTTTTTACTAGTAATGGTGGTGATCTGCGATTTTTATCGTGACTGTGATATTGCGGCTGACAGATCGGAAACTTTTGCCACTATTTTGGGACCATTGACAATGATACAGTGATCAGTGCTATAAATATGCACTGATTACTGTATAAATGTCACTGGCAGGGAAGGGGTTAACACTATTTGGCGATGAAGGGGTTAAATGTGTTACCTAGGGAGTTATTTTTAACTGTGGGGGATAAGACTGACTAGGGGAGGAGACTGATCAGTGTTCCTATTCACTAGGAACACACGATCTGTCTCCTCTCCCCGGACAGGATGTGGATCTGTGTGTTTACACACATAGATACACGTTCCTGCTCTGTTACGAGTGATCACGGGTGCCCAGTGAATATCGCAGCCGCCGGACACACGCATCAGCTCCTCAGTGACGCAGCAGGTGTGCGCACGCCCCCTATACCGCCGGGAAGCCAAGGACGTCATGATGTCCGCCCAGGATGAGAGATCCCATCTACGGACCTCTAATGACTATGGGCGGGGAAGGAAGTGGTTAACAGAAGTCTATGCAAGTCGTATCGAAGTTGGACCAAAAGTAGTGTAGGAACCTTTTTCTAAGTCGGAGCGACTCAAGTTGCTCCTATTAGAACAGTTCCATTACACTGAATGGGGTGCGACTTCTGATGCAACGTGCGCCAAAGTCGGAGCGCATTTCACATCAGTGTGACCCGGGCCCCAAACAAAGTTATCAAATTAGCAGGATAGACGCCTTACCTCATCACCTGATATTACAAGGATATACCCCTGACCTCATCACCTGATATTACAAGGATATACCCCTGACCTCATCACCTGATATTACAAGGATATACCCCTGACCTCATCACCTGATATTACAAGGATGGACACCTGACCTCATCACCTGATATTACAAGGATGGACACCTGACCTCATCACCTGATATTACAAGGATGGACACCTGACCTCATCACCTAATATTACAAGGATGGACGCCTGACCTCATCACCTAATATTACAAGGATAGACACCTGACCTCATCAACCTGATATTACAAGGATGGACACCTGACCTCATCACCTGATATTACAAGGATGGACACCTGACCTCATCACCTGATATTACAAGGATGGACACCTGACCTCATCACCTGATATTACAAGGATGGACACCTGACCTCATCACCTGATATTACAAGGATGGACGCCTGACCTCATCACCTGATATTACAAGGATGGACACCTGACCTCATCACCTGATATTACAAGGATGGACACCTGACCTCATCACCTGATATTACAAGGATGGACACCTGACCTCTTCACCTGATATTACAAGGATATACCCCTGACCTCATCACCTGATATTACAAGGATGGACACCTGACCTCATCACCTGATATTACAAGGATGGACACCTGACCTCATCACCTGATATTACAAGGATGGACGCCTGACCTCATCACCTGATATTACAAGGATGGACACCTGACCTCTTCACCTGATATTACAAGGATATACCCCTGACCTCATCACCTGATATTACAAGGATGGACACCTGACCTCATCACCTGATATTACAAGGATGGACACCTGACCTCATCACCTGATATTACAAGGATGGACGCCTGACCTCATCACCTGATATTACAAGGATGGACACCTGACCTCATCACCTGATAATACAAGGATAGACGCCTGAACTCATAACCTGATATTACAAGGCTAGACACCTGACCTGATATTACAAGGATGGACGCCTGACCTCATCACCTGATATTACAAGGATGGATGCCTGACATCCTCACCTAATATTACAAGGATAGACACCTGACCTCATCACCTGATATTACAAGGATGGACACCTGACCTCATCACCTGATATTACAAGGATGGACGCCTGACCTCATCACCTGATATTACAAGGATAGACGCCTGACCTCATCACCTGATATTACAAGGATAGACACCTGACATCATCACCTGATATTACAAGGATAGAAGCCTGACCTCATCACCTGATATTACAAGGATAGACACCTGACCTCATCACCTGATATTACAAGGATAGACACCTGACCTCATCACCTGATATTACAAGGATGGACACCTGACCTCATCACCTGACACTTGCTTAACCCCATAAAGAATCAGGTTTTGAATAACCCCCACTTTGTGGCTTTTATCACTCTTGCCTTCCAATGCCAGGGTGCTGAACTACAGTGCCTTGAAAAAGTATTCATACCCCCCTTGAATTTTTCCACATTTTGTCATGTTACAACCAAAAACGTAAAATGTATTTTATTGGGATTTTATGTGATAGACCAACACAAAGTGGCACATAATTGTGAAGTGGAAGGAAAATGATAAATGGTTTTCTATTTATTTCTACAAATAAATATGTAAAAAGTGTGGCGTGCGTTTGTATTCAACCCCCCTTTACTCTGATACCCCTAACTAAAATCTAGTGGAACCAATTGCCTTCAGAAGTCACCTAATTACATCTAGTGAAGGGCCTACAGCACTCAGAAAACAAGTGGCAACAATGGCTCCTGTTTGTATTACCAATCGCATTACTCCAATCCAAACGTGTCTATATCTGTTTGTTAACTGACTATGCTTTAAGTGTGGACTTGTTTACTACATTCAATTGTTTACGTGTAAGACTTTACCAGTTTATGATTGTTATTTGCAAGAACTTCAAATAAAAATCTTATTGATAAAGAAGTCACCAAATTAGTAAATAGAGTCCACCTGTGTGTAATTTAATCTCAGTATAAATACAGCTGTTCTATGAAGCCCTCAGAGGTTTGTTAGAGAACCTTAGTGAACAAACAGCATCATGAAGGCCAAGGAACACACCAGACAGGTCAGGGATACAGTTGTGGAGAAGTATAAAGCAGGGTTAGGTTATAAAAAAATATCCCAAGCTTTGAACATCTCACGGAGCACTGTTCAATCCATCATCAGAAAATGGAAAGAGTATGGCACAACTCCAAAACCTACCAAGACATGGCCGTCCACCTAAACTGACCGGCCGGGCAAGGAGAGCATTCATCAGAGAAGAGCCAAGAGGTCCATGGTAACTCTGGAGGAGCTGCAGAGATCCACAGCTCAGGTCGGAGAATCTGTCCACAGGACAACTATTAGTCGTGCTCTCCACAAATCTGTCCTTTATGGAAGAGTGGCAAGAAGAAAGACATTGCTGAAAGAAAGCCATAAGAAGTCCGGTTTGCAGGTTGCTAGAAGCCATGTGCGGGACACAGCAAACATGTGGAAGAAGGTTCTCTGGTCAGATGAGACCGAAATTGAACTTTTTGGCAAAACGCGTGTGTGTCAGAAAACTAACACTGCATGTCACCCTGAACACACCATCCCCACTGTGAAACATGGTGGTGGCAGAATCATGTGGTGGGGATGCTTTTCTTCAGCATGGACAAGAAAGCTGGTCAGAGTTGATGGGAAGATGGATGAAGCCAAATACAGGGCAATCTTAGAAGAAAACCTGTTAGAGTCTGCAAAAGACTTGAGACTGGGGCGGAGGTTCACCTTCCAGCAGGACAACGACCCTAAACATACAGCCAGAGCTATATTTATGTTTTTGGTTGCAACATGACAAAATGTGGAAAATTTCAAGGGGTATGAATACTTTTTCAAGGCACTGTATATAGCTACTTGAGAAAATATCTGCATGTTCTTCTAATGTTGGCCTAAATCTGCTCCGGAAACTCAAGGGCTCCTCCACAATACAAAAATCTACCAGCACGTTAAAGAGACCCTGTCGCCAGACTTCAACAACAATCTTTTTATAAGATGCATTGAAAGTATTTTATGCATGCTATTTACCTGTAAAAGACTCTTTTAGGTAGGCATTCAAAAGCCCATATACTGCTGTTGCGTGCCGCCATCTTGGATGTGATGTCAGCAGCCCATGAGAGGTCAGACCGCAGATACAAGCGCTGGTCAGGGACCGCAGATACAAGAGATGGTCAGGGGCCGCAGATACAAGCGATGGTCAGGGGCCGCAGATACAAGCGATGGTCAGGGGCCGCAGATACAAGCGATGGTCAGGGGCCGCAGATACAAGCGATGGTCAGGGGCCGCAGATACAAGCGATGGTCAGGGGCCGCAGATACAAGCGATGGTCAGGGGCCGCAGATACAAGCGATGGTCAGGGGCCGCAGATACAAGCGATGGTCAGGGGCCGCAGATACAAGCGATGGTCAGGGGCCGCAGATACAAGCGATGGTCAGGGGCCGCAGATACAAGCGATGGTCAGGGGCCGCAGATACAAGCGATGGTCAGGGGCCGCAGATACAAGCGATGGTCAGGGGCCGCAGATACAAGCGATGGTCAGGGGCCGCAGATACAAGCGATGGTCAGGGGCCGCAGATACAAGCGATGGTCAGGGGCCGCAGATACAAGCGATGGTCAGGGGCCGCAGATACAAGCGATGGTCAGGGGCCGCAGATACAAGCGATGGTCAGGGGCCGCAGATACAAGCGATGGTCAGGGGCCGCAGATACAAGCGATGGTCAGGGGCCGCAGATACAAGCGATGGTCAGGGGCCGCAGATACAAGCGATGGTCAGGGGCCGCAGATACAAGCGATGGTCAGGGGCCGCAGATACAAGCGGTGGTCAGGGACCGCAGATACAAGCGGTGGTCAGGGACCGCAGATACAAGCGGTGGTCAGGGACCGCAGATACAAGCGATGGTCAGGGACCGCAGATACAAGCGCTGGTCAGGGACCGCAGATACAAGCGCTGGTCAGGGACCGCAGATACAAGCGCTGGTCAGGGACCGCAGATACAAGCGCTGGTCAGGGACCGCAGATACAAGCGCTGGTCAGGGACCGCAGATACAAGCGGTGGTCAGGGACCGCAGATACAAGCGGTGGTCAGGGACCGCAGATACAAGCGATGGTCAGGGACCGCAGATACAAGCGCTGGTCAGGGACCGCAGATACAAGCGCTGGTCAGGGACCGCAGATACAAGCGCTGGTCAGGGACCGCAGATACAAGCGCTGGTCAGGGACCGCAGATACAAGCGGTGGTCAGGGACCGCAGATACAAGCGGTGGTCAGGGACCGCAGATACAAGCGGTGGTCAGGGACCGCAGATACAAGCGGTGGTCAGGGACCGCAGATACAAGCGATGGTCAGGGACCGCAGATACAAGCGCTGGTCAGGGACCGCAGATACAAGCGCTGGTCAGGGACCGCAGATACAAGCGCTGGTCAGGGACCGCAGATACAAGCGCTGGTCAGGGACCGCAGATACAAGCGCTGGTCAGGGGCCGCAGATACAAGCGCTGGTCAGGGGCCGCAGATACAAGAGATGGTCAGGGGCCGCAGATACAAGCGATGGTCAGGGGCCGCAGATACAAGCGATGGTCAGGGGCCGCAGATACAAGCGATGGTCAGGGGCCGCAGATACAAGCGATGGTCAGGGACCGCAGATACAAGCGGTGGTCAGGGACCGCAGATACAAGCGGTGGTCAGGGACCGCAGATACAAGCGGTGGTCAGGGACCGCAGATACAAGCGGTGGTCAGGGACCGCAGATACAAGCGATGGTCAGGGACCGCAGATACAAGCGCTGGTCAGGGACCGCAGATACAAGCGCTGGTCAGGGACCGCAGATACAAGCGCTGGTCAGGGACCGCAGATACAAGCGCTGGTCAGGGACCGCAGATACAAGCGCTGGTCAGGGACCGCAGATACAAGCGCTGGTCAGGGACCGCAGATACAAGCGCTGGTCAGGGACCGCAGATACAAGAGATGGTCAGGGACCGCAGATACAAGAGATGGTCAGGGACTGCAGATACAAGCGATGGTCAGGGACTGCAGACATGATGCAAGAGACTGTTGGAGACTATGAACATGCTTCAGGAGACAGTTATCGACTGGAGACATATTACACGAGACGGCTAGAAACCCCTGCTATAACAAAAATTGCACACGAATGTAATTTTCTTACATTCACCATTTTAAGTTTACCACAAGTTTCAATTTGACTCCTTTAGATCTACCAGGTCAAAGGCCTGACTAAATACAAATTGACTGGATAGATTAAGTAGGTCCTCAGATTACATGGTTTTAAAAACCTAAAAGTTGATTGTGCAAAGATTGTAAGGTCAGATTGTAATGTGTAAGGTGAGCTTTGAGCAGCTCATAGATTATGTAAGAAAATTGCTCGAGGAAGTTCACCAGGAGGGAATCCCTCCCGCAGAGCTTTTGTGTTCTGCTGGCGGGAAGCCTTCCCTGACATCAGAACACAATAGTCAACGCTAGCGGCTATAGCTGCCAGCAGTGATCGCATGAAAAAAAAAAATCTTACAGGCTGGTTGTACTAAAGTTGACCGATGGATCAATTTCAGTACAACCAGCCTGCCCATAGATGGATTGAAATTCAGCCAGTTCCTGCTGAACCAGCAAAATTTTGATTCATCTATGGCCGACTTTAAGTCATGACAGTCTCAATGCTTTTGCACAGAGCAGCCCCAATCCTCCTCTTCTGGCATCCCCTGCTGTCGCTCCAGGCCCCTCCTTTTTATGGGGGCACCCATACGTGCTTGCTCCCGAGCCCCACTGCTGCCATCCATTAACACAGACAGCACGACTCGGCCTCGCCCCCCCCCGCATCACAGCATTTGATTGACAGGGGAGGAGAGAGAAATCTGCTGTTCCTAGTGATCAGGAACAGCGATCTCTCTCCCCCTCCAGTCAGTCCCCTCCCCGCTACAGTTAGAAACACCTCCCAGGGAACACTTAACCCCTTAATTGCCCCCTAGTGCTAACCCCTTCCCTACCAGTGACATTTACACAGTAATCAGTGGCTATTTTTCACACTGATCGCTGTATAAATGTCACTGGTAGCAAAAAAGTCTCCGATCTGTCCGTCGCAATGTCGCAGTCCTGCTAAAAATCACTGATCACCGCCATTACTAGTAACAAAAAATAAATAAATAATAAAAATGCCATAAATATATCCCCTATTTTGTAGACGCTATAACTTTTGCCCAAACCAATCAATATACGCTTATTGCGATTTTTTTTTACCAAAAATATGTAAAAGAATACTAATTGGCCTAAACTGATGAAGACATTTGTTTTTTTTTTTTTTTTAATTTACTTTTTGGGGGGATATTTAATATAGCAAAAAGTAAAAAATATTGTTTTTTTTTTTTTTTTTTTTCTAAATTGTCGGTCTTTTTTTGTTTATAGCGCAAAAATAAAAAACCGCAGAGGTGATCAAATACCACCAAAAGAAAGCTCTATTTGTAAGGAAAAAAAAAAGGACATAAATTTAGTTTGTGCACAACATCGCACGACCGCACAATTGTCAGTTAAAGCGACGTAGCGCCGTACTGCAAAAAAATGGCCTGGTCATTAAGGGGGTAAATCCTTTACGGGGCTGAAGTGGTTAAAAAAGATAAAATAATCATAACAATAGAAAGTTTTCAGCAGATAGCTTTCTGGGCTTCAAGGATGGTTTGAGGTAAAAAAAAAAACAAAACAAAGAAAGCATAAAACAAAATACATCTATGCGGTCCTTTAGCAATGCAATAAAGGATAACCCTGGTTACAGATGCGAGCGTGAAGAGTTTTTTTTTTCCTTTTTTTCGCTGCGCGATAACACAATAACACATTTGTTCAGGGAAAGCCAACGATTAGAAATCCCTACACAGCATACACCTGTTTTCTCCTTGACTTTATAATCGAGCAGATACAATGAGAATGCCACGGCTTGACGTACATGTGTGCACGCTCGCTGCCTACATATGTATTTAAAGAGCGGAAAAGAACAAAATAAAAAAAAAAAAAAAAAGGGGGGAAAAAAAAAAAGCAAAAAAAAAAAAGCGGCGCAAGAAAATAAATGGCGTATTTTCCATCAGAGTGGGGAAGGAGAAAATGAGAGGCAGCCTGGGAACTATGCTGGAGCCAGACGTAGAGACGACGGGAGGAAAGTGGGTGAGAAGAACTGTGTGGGGGCGGACGTTGCGTGGGTGAGTGCATTCTGCGTAGGCGTCTGTTTCAGACATTCCCCTGAACAACACCAACTAACGAGGACTTCTTTCTCAAGAAAAAAAAAAAAAAGGGGGGGGGGGGGTATCAGGAAAAGATTCTCACAATGCGCTCAATTAAATAAGCAAAACCAAAAAAAAAAAAAAACAAAATAAAAATACACCCAAATATTTTCTAAGAAAAATTCAAACTGTTTGGATTGAAGGACAGTGTGGTGGCAAAATACAGGATGAAAACAGATGGCTTTGTAAAGACAAGGAGGGGAAGACGAAAAAATACAAAAAAAAAAAAAAAAAAAAAAACAGATGCTCATTTCAAGTCTAGCAAGAAAATCATTCAGTCTGTTATTCCTAAAAGTTTGGCGAGGATCCTGGGGCATATGGCAAACAATACACGTAGGAATCCCAACAGACTGCGAGCTCTGAGGGGCAAGGTTTCCTCGCCGGTTTCCAATATCCGGTCCCGCTGTTGCTTTGCTCATCGCTGGAAAATTCCATGTTACTAAAGTTCTAGGCGAAGCTGAATGAGAAATTCCAAATACACACACAAAAAATTAAATGAGTAAAAAAACAAAACAAAAAAAGAAGAGGGTCAACTACATAAGGCCGGGTTCACACATATGGGAATTGAATGCGGGTTTACTCGCATCCAATTCGCATGAGAGGCGACTGTGAATGGCTCACAATGGAGCCGGTTCACACAGGTCTGGGGCGGCTGCGGTCCGCATACAAAAAGGGTCCTGTGTGTCTTTGGGTTCGATTCAGGTGCGAATTCAGGCAAAAAATTTGGACCCGATTTGCACCTGAACGGGCAAACAGGGAGGCACCGGAGCCCAGGCACGAAGCCGCGGCTGCACATATGCCTAAAACTATATTTGGGAGCTAAGGATATGTACTTCTGTCCAACCTGCTCTGAAATTTAACATTTTCACAGCTTTGCCACATAGCCAAGGACAAAAGACCTACTTTTTCTTTGCTGCAATTTAAACCAAAAACACAGGGGGGGGGATTTACCAAAACTGGAGCACACAGAATCTGGTGCAGCTGTGCATAGTAACCAATCATCTTCTAACTTCAGCTTGTTTATTTAGGCCGGGTTCACACTGGTACGACACGACAGTCGTTCGACTGTGGATCCGACTTTGGCCTGCGACTTGAAGTCCGACTTCAATGAACGTGGATCCGACTTTGATCCCGACAATACCAGGCCCTTTGTGTCTGGTATGAATCTTGAGGGGAAACTCTACGCCACAATAAAAAAAAAAAAAAAAAAAAAAAAAAAAAAAAACGTCATAGAGTTCCCCCTCCAAGACCATACCAGACCCTTCTGTCTGGTATGGATTTGTGGGGTCCCCCCCAAAATCTATACCAGACCCTTATCCGAGCATGCAGCCCGACAGGTCAGGAACGGGGGTGGGGACGAGTGAGCACCCCCCTCCTGGACCATACCAGGCCAAATGCCCTCAACATGGGGGGGGGGGGTTCTTTGGGGCAGGGGGGGGGGCCCTGTGCCCCCCAGCCCACAGCACCTTGTCCCCATGTTGATGGGGACAAGGGCCTCTTCCCAACATCCCTGGCCTGTGGTTGTCGAAGTCTGAGAGTAAACCGGTTTTTGACAAAGTAATTTATTAAAGCACCTCTGGAATCTCTTGAATTCTTCTCCCTCCAGCGATGGCTTCGGCCTCTGATTCTTCTCCCTCCGCTGATGACTTCTTCCACCGCCAGTTCTCCTCTCTCGGCTGAGGTCTTCTCCGTCTGTCGGTTCTCCTCTCTCTCCGCTGTCTTCTCCCTGTGTTCTTCCTCCGATGTTCTCCTGACGCTGGCTCCCGCTCTAATGCTAGGGCTGCCGTGTGCCATTATTTATATAGCAATGAGGCGTGGCAACCCAGTGACATCATATGGAGACCCCTCATGCAGGCCCATCATGCCTAAGGCGGTGACATCACAATGGGCGGGGCCTCCAGGTGGCCACGCCCATGGCTATATAAGTAATGGCACACGGCAGACCCAGCATTACAGCTGGAGGGAGCATCAAAAGAACATCAGAGGAAGAACAGAGGGAGAAGACATCGCAGAGAGAACGGGCAGCGGAAGAAGACATCAGCGGAGTGAGAAGAACCGGAAGAGGAAGACATCGCCGCAGGGAGAAGAGATGCTGGAGCTGCTTTAATAAATGACTTTGTCAAAAACCTGTGTACTGTTTTTATTTTTGATACTTTTTTTTTTAGGTGAATGGGTAGGGGTACAATGTACCCCATACTCATTCACATGGGGTAGGGGGCCGGGATCTGGAACTGCCCCCCCTGCCCCAAAGCACCCCTCCATGTTGAGGGCTTGTGGTCTGGTATGGTCCAGGAGGGGAGGGCGCTCGCTCGTCCCCACTCCCTTTTCTGACCTGCCAGGCTTTTTTTTTTTGGCAGGGTTACCCTTCAAGATCATCAGAGCACAAGTCGCTTTGATTGATTCTATGGACAGGTCTCTTTTATACAGGTAACAAGCTGCGATTAGGAGCACTCCCTTTAAGGCCCGATTCACACCTATGGCATTTTTAGTGGTTAATGCATTTTGCAGATTTGTACTACAGAACGTGTTCCATAGGAAACCATGTTAAAGGGGGTGTAAACCCTTGCGGTTTTTCACCTCAATGTATTCTATGCATTGAGGTAAAAAAACCTCTTGTAGTGTACCAGCCCTCCTTTTTTACGTACATGAGGTCGATCGTTCCTGCACCGGGGATAAGCACACCTGCTCCAGCTGGTGTCTCGGGTCCTGATTGGATAGATTGATAGCAGCGCAGCCATTGCCTGCTGCTGCTGTCAATCAAATCCAATGAGGCGAGAGCCGGGGGCAGAGCCGAGTCCTGCTGTCTGTGTCAATGGACGCAGCAGCAGGACACAGGAGCTCGCCCACACTGGTGCCCCGAGGGAGAGCGCTTCTCCGACGGGGCACTCGAGAAGAGGAGGAGCCAGGAGCGCCGTTGAGGGACCCCAGAAGAGGAGGATCGGGGCCACTCTGTGCAAAACCAACTGAACAGAGGAGGTAAGTATGACATGTTTGTTTAAAAAAAAAAAAAAAAAACACGAACGTTTACATATCCTTTAATTACAATTGAGTTTAGGAGCTTTTGTAGTTTTTTTTTTTTTTTTCCCAAAGCTCCTGAGCTCAACTCCATAATGTACATTTTACTATACAATGTACTTTAGGAGCTGCTGCGGTTAGGGGAGCTTGAACCTCACTCAATCTCCCTCTTCTGAACACAGAAGAATCGTGTTTAGGATAGGAACGTTTTGACCACCGGAAACAGCAAACTGCCGTGTTTTCCCGGAATCCAAAGACTGATTAAGTTGAGGCTGGAATTCTACTTTAAAGGGGTTGTAAACCCTCAGAGCCGGTTCACACGGGGGCGACTTGTCAGGCGACCTAGCCGCCTGACAAGTCGCCTCCCGTTCTGTACAATGGAACCGTTCTAATCGGAGCGACGCAAGTCGCTCCGACTTAGAAGAAAGGTTCCTGTACTACTTTGGGGGCGACTTGCATAGACGTCTATACAGAAGTCGTCTTGCAAGTCGCCGCGGCAGTCGTGTGCAGGTCGCCTCGGTGAGGCGACCTGCAAGTCGTGCCGCTTCTAATGTGAACCGGCGCTCAAGGTTTTTCACCTTAACTGCCTTAATGTACTGCAGCAGCCCCCCCTGAGCCCCCCCTTTTACTTACCTGAACCCGATCGTCCAAGCATCCAGAACAGGCACAGCAGCTCCAGCCACTGTCTCGGGTCCTCATTGGATAGATTGATAGCAGCAGCAGCCATTGGCTCCCGCTGCAGTCAGTCAAATCCAGTGACACGAGAGCCGGGGGCCGGGGCCCAACTCTGCTGTCTGTGTCAATGGACGCGGCAGCAGGACTCGAGAGCGTGCCCTCACACAAGTGCCCCCATGGAAAGCGGGTCTCCATGGGGGCACTTGAGAAGAGGAGGAGCCAGGATTGCCGTTGGGAGACCCCAGAAGAGGAGGATCAGGGCCGCTCTGTGTAAAACCCTTGCACAGAGGAGGTAAGTAGGACAAGTTTGTTATTAAAAAAAACAACACAAAAAAAAACCTTTACAACCCCTTTAAGCAACACTTACAGGTCTTGTCCATTCCCCAGCCTAAAAGGAGAAGCATCAGGCTGATGAGATCATCTCTTTGTCACTCTGCTCTCTCCTCCTATCAGCATGCTCTTTACAAGACCTATTGGTTCCTTTTTCCCTTTCCCAGTCAGAGCTCTGTTGTACAGGACTACAAGAGACCGATACCAATTAACGTACTTATACTGCTTCCATTAAAAAATAAATGTAATGATATATGAATGAATACATAGCTGCTTTCATTTGCATCTTTTATAGCTGCCTGGAGTTCAGCTTTAAACAAACTAAAGGTTTCTTTTATCTCTAGGGTACTTCTGTGGTGAAATAAAGGAAATGCATAAGGGGTAGAAGCTACAAATACGGATTGGTTTTAAAAGGTGCAGCCTCTGAAGCGGTCATTCTTATCCCCACTTCACCACATCAGCAAGCCAATAAAACGGATAAAGCACCCAACCAGGGAAGTCTGAAGATGGAATTCCCTTCCTTTATAGTTATACCAGGTCTATGATTCACTTGGTAGTAAAGTTAGGATCAGGATGACAGCTTTGGAACCTTCACCTTTTAAAAACAGCAATATCTGCGCCTGTATTTGTGTCCTCTCAGATTTACTTTGAAGGACACGTATGGCCAGGTTATGAATATTTAAAGTGTAAGTCCATCCTAAAACTAAAATTCCCGCATCTACAGACATCCGCGATCTAACACTAACCTATCTAGCCCTGTAAAGAAGAAATCAGTATATATTCCTTTTTTGAAGCTGATCTGATCCCGGTCTCCAGCGGCGGAAGCTCTGCAGAGGACACAGCCGTTCTCCGAATGAACGGGGAATGACGTCACCCATAGACTTACTATGGGGCTTCCGTTGTTGGATGTGTCCTCTACACCCGCCTAGACAGCGATGCCGCGGCTGACAGGGTTCGGGTCGGATTGTCTTGTATACTGATTTTTTTTACAGGGCTATATAGGTTAGTGTTAGATTGTGGATGTCTGTAGATGCAGGAATTTCAGTGTTGAGGTGGACTTCTACTTTAACTATATGGTCATACCAAAAAGTAAAATTAGCTTTAAAACAAGCCTTCATTGACCTTAGTAACTGCAGGCACTGTGGAGCAATTCATTCTCAAAGTTCATAGCAGAAGCATTGAAGTCATTCAAGTCCATTGACCTTTGTAACTGCAGGCACCGTGGAGCAATTCATTCTCAAAGTTCATAGCAGAAGCATTGAAGTCATTCAAGTCCTCCTCTCACCACTTCAGTCCCCCACCTCCTCCTAGCGGTGATTTTGAAGCTTAGTTCTCCTCCCAGCAGCTCATCTACTCCTCCTGCAGTGGCTCAGCAGCTCGGTTCGCAGATCCGAGCAGTGACCGACCAGCTCTTTTTCAAAAGCTTCAAGACTCTGAATATCTATATCCAGACTCACGTATGAAATGAACCTGGAAGCTCAAGTGGAGCTAGATGACCAATCACAAATAAGCTGTCAGGTAACATTTTGGTGTCCCTGGTTTATAATAAGCCCTTGGGCTATTGTAGAGAAAAATGTATGCACAGACGTCAACAAGGGAACCTTGACGCGTTTTACACTAGGTGGGTACTTACGATTAAGTACTTTGTGTGAAATGCATTAAGGTTCCCTTGTTGATGTCGGTACATTTGTGCATACCATTTACTATAATAAACGTAAGGTCAAGCAAGAGAGCAAAATGGTTTAATTGAATCTGGAGTTTTATCCGATATGTACTGTCAATGCTGCCTACAGTAGGGAACAGCAGCAGTTCATACAGCAGAATTCATGGGAACGACCTAAAAGAGTCAAGTTGAAAACCAAAAAAAAAATGTCCATAAGGTTCAACCAACAGAAAAAATAATTGAAACCTGCATCCACAGAACCCCAAAACCCAGAAGTAATCTAAAATAAGGCAAAAACACTAAGTGTGCTTCAATTTACAAAAAAAAGTCTGCCTAGGTTCCATATAACTCTAAGGTTCCTCCAGAGGTTGCAAGGGGGTGCCTTAAACAGTGAGCAATATCCGTGTCTCCGATATACTACTACTGACACTAACAATATATTGACGTACCCGTAAGGGTGCATCGTCCCCACCGATCAACGTAAGGAACATTCTTCTGCTGACCACCAATGTAAACAACATTCGACTGATCACAAGTGTAAGGGGCACTCTTCCCACCGACCACCAATGAAAGGAACATTCTTCCAGCTGACAACCAATATAAGGGAGAGCCTCCCCCCTGACCAACAGTTTAAGGGGCATTCCTCCCGCTTACCACCAATGTAAAGAGAATTCTTCCACTGACCACCAATGTAAGGAGCATTCTTCCCAATGATCACCTATGTAAGGAGTATTCTTCCCACCGACCACCAATGTAAGGAACATTCTTCCACTGATCACCAATGTAAGGAACATTCTTCCACTGATCACCAATGTAAGGAACATTCTTCCACTGATCACCAATGTAAGGAACATTCTTCCCACCGACCACCAATGTAAGGAACATTCTTCCCACCGATCACCAATGAAAGGAACATTCTTCCAGCTGACAAACAATAAAAGGGAGAGCCTCCCCCCTGACCACCAGTTTGAGGGGCATTTTTCGCACTTACCACCAATGCAAAGATAATTCTTCCACTGATCACCAATGTAAGGGGGCACTTCACCACTAATCAACATAAGATGCATTTTTCCACTGATTACTAGTGTACTAGAGCCCTTCAGTGACCACCAGTGTAAGGGGGTACTTCACCACTGATCATCAATATATGAAGCATTTCTTCCACTGACCATCAATGCAAGGAGCGATCCTTCAACTGGCCTTCAGTGTACTAGAGCCCTTCACTGACGAGCACTTCTTCACTAACCATCAATGTAAGGAAGGGGGGGGGGTGACACTTTTCCACTCCACATTAATACAAGGGAGTTCTATAGTTTTCAGGGTCTGAGTTTATTTTTTTCTGGTCATTATCAATTATTATGGCTTCATTTAATTATTATTACTGTAAATATTGTTGTATAGACCTTCCCTGGGCATCAAATACCCCAAACATGCCACATTTCTTATTATTTTGTTTATGCTTATATTTACAACTTACTCTTCACACTACTGTTCCATGAGCTGTAGGTATAATAATAATTTTAGGCAGGCGTTCCCTTAGAAATGAAAATGTTTGAAGGGTTTCTCCCTTAAAAAGGTTAAGAAAGGCTATCTACTGGAGTTGGACGGAACTAGCTCCAGAGGAAATCTACACTACATTTTTAATGCTTTACTGTAAAAAAGCCTTTCTTTATGCAGAGATTAAAGGGGTTGTAAAATATCAAGGTTTTTCACCTTAATGCATTAAATGTGATTCCCTCATCAACACAGGCAGTGCTGACAGGGGAGTTAGCCATTGTTTTCTCCCGGTGGGGGCAGACGGGGAAGCCATCTTCACCGGAAGAAGACAGTGATTTTTGCTAGGAGGTATAGCAACCGCTGGCAAAAATCACAAGCGAATCCAGCAGGCTGGTTGTACCCAAGTTGATCGATCAACTTGGTACATTCAGCCTGCCCATTAACGGTTCAAATTTTGTCCGGCTCCTGCTGAACCAGCTGAGATTCGAACCGTGTATGGCCGGGATAAGTGAATACACTTGTACCAAGTTCACTATATGAGGTGTTACCGCAGCTCATAATTTCCTGTAAATTTACTAACCCTACCAACAGAACATTTCATATCTCCTTCTTACCTTGCACACAGAGGTGATGTTGATATTTATTAACATGTCCAGAGTCTACGAGAGAAGAAAAAAATAAAAAAAAACAATTAGTATATATATGGTCAAAACACGAAAAATTAAATATAAAAATCATACAGAAGTCCCCAAAAGTCACAATCAGATTTTTTTTTTCTTTTTTTAGCACAGTTTATAATAAAATGCAGCTGGCGATCCTGCCAGAAACCTTATTTGTATGTCACCTCTTTACTTCCGTTGACAATTCTGACACCAAACTAATGAAATGGCAATCAGTTTTGTCACCCTTGTACTATAGGATTATGTACTGACATGAATGTCGGCACAGTACCCCAATCTGATTATAATAAACACGCGTCCTTGCTGTTCTCACCTCCCTCCGCTTAGCCACGGCTCTCCAGCAAATGAATGGAAATGCACAGAGGGAGTGGTCAGGTCTGTCAATCATTGTCCTTGTACACCCCCTTACTACTGACAAATTCAGGATCATGGGATACGTTGTTTATATGGCACACTGGACCTATAAATCTTCTGTAAAAGAGCGTGCGCCCTATCATTTTACAGTGCCAACAGTTTTCGTTGCTTGCATGAATGTTTTAAAAAAAGAAAATTTAAAAAAAGTAACATTTTTTTTTTTTAAATATTTATGGAAATGTTCTGTAAAAGTCAGGAAGCAGCTCACAGGAAGACGAGCCAACTAGTTATAAAATTCCCCAGTACAATAACAAGCCTCTGACCACCTGGAGTGTGATGTATCGGCCTCTTGTATTTAGAAATCGGGAGCACAACTTTCAGTTCCTGTCATAGACATTGGATTTCAGGGTTCGTGGTCTGAAGATGGCCGACTAGAGACGTGTGTTTGCGGAGCTCCTGACCGTCTCCTATCTACCCCAGCCTATCTAGCTCTATTTTCTACATTATGCTCCCATCCAAGAAACGCTCAACTAAGTGAAACATGAAAAACACAAAACCGGCTCTGGTGGCTGCATCCCCGGGTGAGATCCAGCGGTTCTTCCAGCTCCCCCAGTCGGGCTCCCCGGAGTTCAAGATGGCAGCCGCATGTGCCTCACACTCCGGAGGCCTTGACCCCCTTCGCCTATCCAGCATCCCCCTCAGGTTCTTAGTTACTTCAGGGTTTCTGCCCTGAATTCGTTTGTTTCTTTTTCTTGCCCTCTACCCACTTAACCTACCGCCCTTTCCTTTTCCTCCACCTATCTACTCCTCTAGTCCCTACCTCTCGCCCCCCCCTCCTGCCTCCAGCCTCCCCCTTACCCATCTACGATGTGGCGCTGGAATCTATAAAAGTATTTTCAGTAAATGCAAAAGGTCTTAACATACCTGAGAAAAGAAGAATACTTTTAAGGGGGATATGATCAACATGTTCAAATATATAAGGGGTCCATATAGTGAACTTGGTGTTGAGTTATTCACTTTACGGTCAACACAGAGGACAAGGGGGCACTCTTTACGACTGGAGGAAAAGAGATTTAGTCTCCAAATACGGAAAGGTTTCTTCACAGTAAGAGCTGTGAAAATGTGGAATAGACTCCCTCCAGAGGTGGTTCTGGCCAGCTCAGTAGATTGCTTTAAGAAAGGCCTGGATACTTTCTTAAGTGTACATAATATAACTGGATACTGACATTTATAGGTAAAGTTGATCCAGGGAAAAACCGATTGCCTCTCGGGGGTCAGGAAGGAATTTTTTCCCCTGCTGTAGCAAATTGGAGCATGCTCTGCTAGGGTTTTTTGCCTTCCTCTGGATCAACTGTGGGTATAGTATTGGGTATATTGGATTGTACAATATTTTTTTTTTTTTTTTTTTATGGTTGAACTGGATGGACTTGTGTCTTTTTTCAACCTGACTAACTATGTAACTATGTAAATGACTTAAAGAGCTCGCACGTCGATGTTGCTTTCATCCAGAAGACTCACTTTAAAAATGAGAAACTACCAATTCTCAAAAACAGGTACTTCCCCCTGACATATTACTCCACTAACCCAACAGCCAAGTCTAAAAGGAGTCTCGATATTGCTCTCCAGTAAACTACCATGGCAGTGCCAAGATGTCATTAAAGATCCCAATGGACACTTTGTATTCCTTAAGGGACTTATAGGTGAAAATTACCTTGACAACGCTATATGCCCCCAATGACCACCAAGATACCGTTATCCAACATAACCTAGAAAAACTCCTGGAGTTTACGGAGGGCTAGCTGATATTGGGTGGGGACTTTAATGTCCCCCTGATCCCCTCAGTAGACGCCTCCTCAGGTTTCTCCTCGGTCCCCCCCAGCTTCCAGGAAACAAGTAGCTAACTCCCTACCTACAGCTCAGCTGATTGATGAATGGCGCTTACAGCATTCAGGTGAGTGAGATTTTACATTCTACTCCTTCCCACACAAGATCTACTCCAGGATAGAGCTGGGCGATTTTCTCAAAAAAAAAAAAACTCGATTTACAATTCGAATTGAGTTTTTTTTTTTTCTTTGATGGACACCGTGCCGGTCCCGAGGAGCTGCGGGCAGGAGTTTTTAGGCAAGGTAGCGGGTTCGGCCTAGTCCGTGGCGTCCAGCCTCGTGGACTAGGCCGAAGCCGCGGCCTCACCTAAAAACTCCTGCCCGCAGCTCCTCAGGACCGGCGATGTGTCAGCGCTGGTCCTGGTGAAAAAAAAAAAAAAAAAATCTAAAAAAAAATCGATTTGCTGAAAATTTGAATCGATCTGACCTCTCGATTTGACCACTCGATTCAAGATTCAAATCGATTTTTTTTCCCCAGCCCTACTCCAGGAAAGATTATTTCTTGATCCCCCATGGCCAACTGCACTCAGTGTCCGATTCTTCGATCAGCCACATAACGTGGTGGGATCATGCTCCTATCTCCCTAGTATATACACTCTCCGCAACGTCTTCCCCCAGACACCGTTTTTGGAGTCTAAACAAGAGCCTTCTGCAGGTCCCAGAGGTGCTAGCAGATGTATCTAAAGAGTTGACCCAGGATGCGACCCAGGCACCCTCTGGGAAGCTCATAAAACAGTTATCAGAGGGATTCTCATCAAACATGGCGCGCGCATTAAGAGGGAACGAAACATACAACTCACCAGACTCCTTTCCAGGCTGTCCTCCACTGAAGCTCGTCACAAACATGCCCCCTCCCACGCATTGGAGATGGAACTTGGGCTATTACGCAAACCGATCACAGATTTACTGCACTATAAGGCCAAGGTAGCATTGCAATTCTGCCGTAAAACGAGCTATGAGGTGGGGGACAAGTGTGGGAAGGTGTTGGCTAGGATGGTCAGGGAACATAGGCGCTCAGCTTACATTCCCCACATCATGTGCTCCACCAGGCAGGAAGCTACACTCCCCGCACAAATTTCACAAGGGTTCAGGGACTTCTACTCCACCCTTTACAACCTACCGAATAGGACACCTCCCCAAGCCGAGATTGAGGACTATATAACGACCTCCCTACTCCCGTCCCTTCCCATTGAGGTTCAGGAAGAACTAGATTCCCCTATAACTCTAGAGGAACTTCAGCTAGCTATTGTAACTATGAAACCAAGCAAAGCCCCGGGTCTAGATGGCTACACTATACAATACTATAAAACCCTCCTCCCGCTACTAGGCCCACATATCGTTTTTCAATGCAGTTGGATCTGAGACCATCTCGGAGACCACCTAGAGATACCTTGAGGGCTCATATCTTGCTAATACACAAAGAAGGTAAGGACCCTACCTCTTTGTGTATTATTAAACGTTATAGGCCCATTTCACTTTTAAATATGGACTTGAAGCTGTTCTCTAAGATCTTGACTACCCGGCTGGCACAACATCTCCAGAAATTGGCCCATCTTGACCAGGTGGGCTTTATCCCCACTAGGGAGTCAAGAGATAACACCATCAAAGCACTCAACCTCCTCCACGTAACAACTTCTAAGGGCGCCCCCCATGTGTTTTCTTAAGCACCAATGCCGAAAAGGCATTTGACCGCGTAAATTGGAACATAAACATGTATTAGAAATACATATTTATGCTACAGGAAGATATAATTCTGCACATTTCACAATTGTTGTCCCTTTAAATCACAGTGCTTGTTTTACCGGGAATGCAATCAATGAGGTGTATTTTGTGTCCGGTCTTCCAGCATTATAAACACAAGTCTTGGTTACATTACTCTGTAGAGAAAGACGTCATCTACAGTACGATTACTCACGTTATCCAGGTCCGGGATGTCAAGGAAATACTCTGGATACTCGTATGAAACTCCCACATTGTTTACTGTAAAAGAAGAGGAGGATGTTATGTATCGGTCTGTTCTGTGTCACCTTACAGACGTATCTTCTGTGTTAGGCAAGAGGTAAAATGTTGGGTTAAATGTACATTTCAGCTTGAGAAAGGGTGCAATGCTCCTGGAATCTCACTGTTCACATGACAAATATTGTGCCTCTTTTAACACATTCTTAGTCCTTGGATTAGGTTTGACCGGCGAGTACTTTGGCAGATGCCCACAGTCCCTGAATGCAGCCTGTCCAGGGCCGGGCAAGCCTTTACATCTCCATAAACCTTCATTATGTGCAATGATTGAGGTGGGCACATGCAGAATGCTGCTTACAAAAAAAAAAAAAAGTGCAATGCGTTTCCTAAAGCCAGGTGAGCACAATTAAAATTAGTTAAAAGGGTCTTAAAATATAGACACATAGAAATGGGTGTCAAACCAAAAAGGTGAAAGAGTCCAAAGTGTTTAACTGTTTATGATTCTACCACATAAAAAAAACCCATTTCAGGAGGAGCAACCCCCCCCCCCCCCACCCCCACCCTTCATCAGGGCTTGCAAAAAGCGCCCTGAGGCGATTCAGTTCGCATAGGTAGCGCTATACAAGTCGCTCATTCATTCATGGCTTAGAAAAAAAAATGAAATAAGGACATGAAAGGAAACTATAATGGAAGGGATCTAGATGTGGTCTGAGATGAACCCTTGTCTGGACTGCAATTACGCACTGCCACCGACCAAAGTCCTTATTGCATTGTTTCCTTTTTTGCAAACCCTAATGAAAGGTGGGGGAGGGGGCTCTGAAAAGCAATGGATGTTTTTTGTAATTGAATTACAAACAATTAAGAGCATCTGATTCTTTCACAGTGTATGGCGTGAGCTTCTTTAGGCTGGGTTCACATATGAGCCGCATGCGGCTCACAGCAAGGGTCAGGTGCGTCCTGGTTCACCGTTTCAGGTCCGATTTCACCCTGAATTTTGGGCCGAATTCGGACCTGAAACGCACTGGACCTGCTGTGGAGATATGTGAACCGGCTCCAGTCAAAATCTCTTGCTATTGCAAATTGGATTGCGGAGGAACCAGCATCCAATTCGCAAAGGTGTGAACCCAGCCTTAGGTCTAAACAATGGGGTTGATTTACTAAAGACAAATAGAATTTGCACTTTGCCAAGTGCAGTTGCTCCAGAGCTTAGTAAATGAGGTAAAGCTTCACTTTGCAAAGAATACCCAATCATGTGCAAGGAAATTAAAAAAACTGCATTTTTGCTTGCACATGATTGGATGATGGAAGTCAGCAGAGCTTCTGCTTATTTACTAAGCTCTGGAGCAACTGCTCTTTGCAAAGTGCACAGTCTATTTTGCCCTTTAGTAAATCCACCCCATTGTGTTATTCCGGAGTACCTATCGAGGGAGGCCTGTTTGGGATCTGCCTTACTACAGTCAGAGAGCTCGTTTTAATACATCCCTGCATTCAATCATTTGAAAAAAGCCTTGAAATCCCAGTGCCTTTTAAATATTTCCCTGTGGTGTGGCAATCAAGAGAACAGTCAAAATCACATGACCAGAATCTTCAACGCAGCAGAAGAAAACTCTGACATACCCCAGGCATCACACCATGGCCTGCATTTTATGAATGGGCCGTAAGGTGCAAGCTGAGGAGCGGAGTAATAATGTGGGGTATAACAAAGGACACATAGTGGTTGATTTACTAAGACCCCTTTCACACGATCGGACCATTCAGGTCCGCCTGTCAGTTTTGATAGCGGACCCGAACGGGCGCTCCATGTTAGTCTATGGAGCGTCGGATGTCAGCTGAGACATGTCCGCTGACATCCGACCCCGTCCGATCCGCTAAAAGCAGACGGATGGCCCTACGTCCAGGTCCGTCGCTATCGGATGAGATCTGACGAAAACGGACATGCTGTCCGTTTTCGGCCGATCCCTCCATAGGCGGCAGCGGCGCCTGACAAGCCCCTCCCCGCTCAGTAAGCAGAGAGGGACCTGTCATCCGCCGGCTCAGCGGAGATCAACGGACTGATCTCCCGCTGAGCCGGCGGACCGAGGCGGGCTCCGTGGGAACGGAGTCCGCCTCGTGTGAAAGGGGCCTAAAACTGGAGAGTGTAAAATGGGTGCAGCTGTGCATGGTAGCCAATCAGCTTTTAACTTCTTCTGGTTCAAATAATCTTTGACAAAGCAAGCTGGAAGCCGATTGGTCTCTATGCAGAGCTACACCAGATTTTACACTCTCCAGTTGTGGAAAATCAACCCCAAAGTGGTATTGGTTCTTCAATATAAATAGGTTCCTTTACCAGGTATCCCCTATAAATACAGCAGGGTGCCTTTAAAGTGGTTGTAAAGCCTAAGGCTCGGTTCAGACTGGGGGGGCCTGTCAGGCGACTTAGCCACCTGACAAGTTGCGCTCCATTCAGTGCAATGGAACCGTTCTAATCGTAGCGATTTAGAAAAAGGTTCCTGTACTACTTGGGGACGACTTCGGAGCGGCTTGCATTGACTTCTATTACAGAAATTGTTTGCAAGCCGCGCTGAGGTTGTGCTGTGTGGGGGGCGGCTTCAGAGTCGGACCCCTTTGAAGCCGCCCCAGTGTGAACTGAGACATCAGGTTTTTCACAGAAAAAGATCCCCCCCTTTTTTCTTACCTGAGCCCGATCTGATCCAGCGATGAGCGCGAGCGCAGCAGCTCCAGCTGCTGTCTCTCTCCTCATTGGACAGATTGATAGCAGCTGTTGTCATTCAAATCCAGTGACTTGGGATTGGGGGGGGGCTGAGTCCTGCTGTCTGTCAATGGACGCAGCAGCAAACTCAGGAGCTGCACGGGTGCCCCCAGGGAAAGCGGCTTTCCCTGGGGGCACCCGATGAAGAGGAGGAGCCTGGAGTGCCACCCCAGAAGAAGAGGATCAGGGCTGCTCTGTGCAAAACAATTGCACAGAGCAGGTATGTATAGGCATGTTTGTTATCTTTATTTTAAAAAAAATAATACATGAGGGTTTACAACCCCTTTAAAGCCTAACTTCAGGCAGATAATAAATGATCCCTTGCAGTGGGGCTGTGGCACTGATCCAGCAGTGGACAGTCCCTGCAGTGTTCTGTGAGACCGGACACTGAAGGACAGTCGTCAGGACCCTAGACTGCTGGTGCAGGAGCTGCAGGGACCTGTCTAGCTGGGTGGAGGATTTGGGAAAGTAAATCTCCTTTTATTGTTCCCTAGACATAAACGAGCAATTAACCCTTGTAGTGTGGGCACAGCCCCACAGTTTTGTACAAGATGCAGCCACACTGAAAAAGGATCATTTTTTTTTTTTTTTTTTGCCCGGAGTTGGGCTTTAAATGACATCAGAGAGAAGGTATGGAATACCTGCGTCTCTGAGATCTCATGGCAGGCAGTCATGTGAGCAAAAGCCCAGGCAATGAACACGTGTTCACTGATCTCCCAATACGAGGGGTCCAAAGTTACAATAGTTGCACGTTAAAGCGTTTGTTACCCCCAACACTTCATATTCCTGATCTGTGCCTGCTGCACCATGTACTTGTATGAGAAAGTCTCTCTTTGTATTGCATCCTTTATGTGAAATCCCCGGTGTTCCTGCCAGTCCTTTTAATTTCCTATTAAAAACTGACCACACTAAGCAGGAGAGCGCAGTGTGATCAGTTCTCTAGCTATGCTGGGAACTCAGCCTGCTCTCCTCCAACGATCAGACTTGTCCTGATATGCCCTTGCTGCTCAGCCATTCACTGGGAAGCTCAGTGTGCTGCTGCTTCTCCCCCCCCCCCCCAGCTCTTATGCAGCTGAGAACAGAGGGAATGTGATCACTTTTAAAAAAAAGGGGGAAAAAAAAAAAAATGTATAATTTTTTTTTATATCTGTACAAAAACATTTTGCCTTTCATTTTTATTTTGAACTGAATGCGTTATTTTACAAGGTGATGGTTTACAAGTGGTTGTAAGGGCAGAAGGTTTTTTTTTTTTATCTTAGTGCATTTTAAGCATTGAGGTAAAAAACCTGTGTGCAGTAGCCCCCTCAGCCTCCACCTGAGGTCCATTCTAGAATCATCAGGGGTCTCAAACTGCCGGCCCTCCAGCTGTTGCAGAACTACAAGTCCCATGATGCATTGCAATGCTGACAGTTACAAGCATGGCTTCCACGGGCAGAGGCATGATGGGACTTGTAGTTTCTCAACAGCTGGAGGGCCGCCAGTTTGAGACCCCTAATCTAGATCCAGCGATGTTGCACAAGAGACCAGGTTATCCAGGACTCCTCTCCTCATTGGTTGAGACAGCTGAGCTGCGCCATTGGCTCCCGCTGCTGTCAATCAGTCAGTGAGCCAATGAGGAGAGAAAGGGGGTGGGGCTGGGTCTGAATGGACACAGGGAGCTGTGACTTGGCTCAGGTGCCCCCATAGCAAGCTGCTTGCTATGGGGGCACTAAACAGGAGGGAGGGGTTAGGAAAGTCGGCGGGCGACCTGAGAAGAGGAGGATCGGGGGCTGCTCTGTGCAAACCACTGCACAGAGCAGGTAAGTATAACAGGTTTGTTATTTTTAACAAAAAAAACAAGACTTTAGTATCACTTTAAGGCTATTAATAGATATGAAAGTGATTACTGTTTGTAGCTGATCTGTCAGACAAACAATCTTTTGTAAAAAAAGATCTTTCTGTAGATGTTACAATTTCCTTCACCCGAAAAGTCACATTCCAATAACTCCATGCAGTGCCATATTGGGCGGCACAGTAATGTAGTGGGGCGCACGCTTGCCTAGCAGTAAAAAGGGTCGCTGGTTTCGAATCCCAACCACGGCACTACCTGCCTGGAGTTTGCATGTTCTCCCTGTGCCTGCGTGGGTTTCCTCCGGGTACTTCGGTTTCCTCCCACACTCCAAAGACATGCTGGTAGGTTAATTGGCTTCTGTCTAAATTGTCCCCTAGTATATAAATGTGAGTTAGGGATATTAGATTGTAAGCTCCTGGAGGGTAGGGACTGATGTGAATGTACAATGTATATGTAAAGCGCTGCGTAAATTGACATCCCTATATAAGTACCTTAAATAATAATAATAAAACAAAAGAATACTTCTAGGTACAATAAAAATGAGCCAATGGATTATTTATTTTATTTATTTCAGGTACTTATATAGCGCCGTCAATTTACGCAGCGCTTTACTTATACATTGTACATTCACATCAGTCCCTACCCTCAAAGAGCTTACAATCTAAGGTCCCCTAACTCACATTCATATACTAGGGACAATTTAGACAGGATCCAATTAACCTACCAGCATGTCTTCGGAGTGTGGGAGGAAACCCATGCAGGCACAGGGAGAACATGCAAACTCCAGGCAGGTAGTGTCGTGGTTGGGATTCGAACCAGCGACCCTGTTTACTTCTAGGCGAGAGTGCTACCCACTACACTACTGTGCGTACAAAGATACAAGAAAAAACAGACCAATGATAAGACTTTCTCCAAAAAAAACGAAAAACAATGAATAGACAAATGAACACTTCACTCAAAAGGTGTTTTTTTTTTATGTCTATGGGTATCCTAATGTACACATTTTGCATCCCCTGTACAAGCACACACTGGCCACTAGATGGCAGTAATTGCTCAGAAGAAGATCGGTGGTTTTTCCGCAGAATGAAAACACTTCCTGCTAGATCATCTAAACTCAACTGGATGATTCCCCAAAGCTGTCTATAGAAAAAGTGCACAGACACAAAACCTACAGACGGAGTTTCTGGAGGTTTTGGCTCGTGAACAAAAAAAAAAAAAAAAACTGGACTCTGATTTTCTGTGGAGCCAACCCCCCCCCTCCCCAGAAATGGTGGGTGATGTATGTCTATGTAAGTCCATTTTGGTGCAAACTTCAAAACCAGCTCCACTTAGCACAGAATTCCTTGATCACCCACTGGCGTTAAAGTGCCATTAACCCAAAAGCAAACATTTATTATATTGCAGCTTACCAATTCTTAGATGTGATGGCTGCATTGGTTTTCTTTTTTTTTAGGCTTTCTTGCTTTTATTTTCACCTAGGGATCTGGCCAATAAGTCTGTTTTAGCACAGAACAAGCTGCTCTGCAGATGCAGCAGTTAGAGGGTTGAGACAAACCCTTTACCACTGCCAGGGGTGCTTACAATAATTTATTTATGTAAACCTTTATCCCAAAGGGGGACAAAAAGTAACTGCTTATAAAGTGTTAGCTGGGGATTGGCTTCAATTTGTTAGTGTATCTAAATCTGCTAACACAGATTAACAATGCTGCTCTCCTAAAGTGAATGTAACTGCCGGTTCACACAGGGGCGGCACGACTTGCAGGTCGACTCACCGAGGCGACCTGCACACGACTTCAGCGGCGACTTGTAAAACGACTTCTGAATAGAAGTCAATGCAAGTTGCCTGAAGTCACCCCAAAAATACTACAGGAACCTTTTTCTAAGTCGGAGTGACTTGCATCTCTCCTATTAGAACGGTTCTGTAGTACAGAACGGGACACTACTTGTCAGGCGGCTAGGTCGCCTGACAAGTCGCCCCTGTGTGAACCGGCACTGAAGGTTCGGTTTTTTTTTTTGTTTTTTTTTTTAAATAACAAACATGTTATACTTACCTGCTCTGTGTAAGGGTTTTGCACAAAGCGGCCCTGATCCTCTTTTTCTGGGGTCCCCCCGGCGGCGCTTCTGGCTCCTCCTCTTCAGCAAGTGTCCCCCACTGAAAGCGCTCCCGAATCCTGCTGCTGCATCCATTGACACAGACAGCAGGACTCGGCCCCGCCCCCTAGGTCACTGGATTTGATTGACAGCAGCGGGAGCCAATGGCTCCCGCTGCTATCAATTTATCCAATGAGGACCCAAAACAGCAGCTGAAGCTGCTGGGCATGTCGCTGGAAAGATCGGGTTCAGGTAAGAAAAAAGGGGGGGGGGGGGGGGGGGGTATGGGGGCAGCTGCAGCACAGAAGGTTTTTCACCTTAATGCATAGAATGCATTAAGGTGAAAAAACCCTGAGACTTTACAACCCCTTTAATCCTTGCTATGTTCCAGTTTATGTTGGGACCACCACGGTTGTCCTGGCTTTCCTGTTGGAGGGTGACTCCTTCCACTTGAAGCATCCTATGGAGCCACCCTTGCATAAAGGAACTAAAGTGGCGTCTCTCTACACTGTGTGCATCAACAGAAACACACAGCCCTGTAGCCTGGACTGGCAAGGCACTCCCATCATCCGCACCTTCCCTTCTCCAAGCGAACAGACTGGCCCGAGACTGCACTGTCCACCCTTTTCCTGCGAAGACCGTAAGTTCATGGAAGCAGCACTGAAAGACCAGGAGCCTGCGGAATTGAAAGTTGTAAAATGCAAGGGCTGGGGGAAGAATTTTAAGAAATGGTTTCCTGGGGAATGTTTATTTGATTTTACTCAACATCTACTAAAAAAAAAAACTATGAGGATTTAATATTACCTACTTAATGCCCGCCTGCAATGTACTACGGATGGGTGAGCCACTGTAGGCAAAGCGACGTACCCATGCACGCCCGCGGCCGACACCCGCTGTGATTGGCTTCCGATAGCCCGATAGGTTCCACCGATGGGCACTGCTGAGGCTGCGCAGATGGGCACTGCTGAGGTGGCACTGATAAGCTGCACTGATGATCAGTGCAAATGTGTGCTGTCACAGGATTGCCAGTTATAGGCTTGCCTTTCCTCACACAGCGACAGCGCTGAGGAAAGGAAATGCCGATAACCGGCATTCACATGGGATCAACTGTGATTGGACACAGCTGATCACATGGTAAAGGGCCCTCCCTGTGATTGTCCCTTTACCTTAATCTGTGATCAGCTGTGTCTCAAGCTGACCACAAACCTTCCTCACTGTGCTCTATGTTTTCTGCTGCACCATTGGCATGGTTATATCTTCTTAGTCCTCTCCATAAAATTATCAGAAATTTGCGCTTAAAGTAGAACTATAGGCAACACTTTTTTTTTCATTTTGGATAGAATAAAGGGAGGGTTATAGCCCCTGTCAGCTTATTTTTTACCATCCCTGTCCCATTGCAGAGATTTCCCTTCACTTCCTGCCCCATAGCCAAACAGGAAGTGAGAGGAAATCTATGAAAATTAAGGGAATCCATTGCCCCCCCCCCCCCCCCCCCCCCTCAGTACTAGTGTCCCCACTAGAAAATTTCAGGGCAGGTCTTAAACAGCAAGGGGTGTGGCCTTGACAGGAAGGGGTGGGTCATATTTAAATTAGGGGGTGCACAAGTTTAGTCAGGCCTAGGGCAGCACAAAACCCAAATACACTACTGATGTATACCCTCAGCCCAGTAGGGCCTCGTGTAACCCCATTTTTATAACACAAAGCCCCAGTTTTACTTACCAAGGACTCCGATCTCTAGACTCTTCAGTCCCACCTCAATGCGCTCATAGATCTCTGCAGGTTTTCCAAAATCTGCCGCAATTACTTTGGTTTCCACTTTGAACTTTTCTCCTAAAGGAAAAAACAAAAAAACAAAAATACATATAAATGGTTCTGATATATTCAATCAGAGCTAGTAGGTGTATATAAGATTTCAGACAGAAGCCACAGGATATGATCCCAGAGATATTTTTCTTCTGTAAGGATATGAAGGTCTTTACATTATATATATATATATATATATATATATATATATATATATATATATATATATATATATATATATATATATATATATATATATATATATCCACATAGGTAATTCAAGTTAAAAAAAAAACCACAAAGATAAGAATGAATAGAAGATAAGATAATATCAGCGCTTGCGACAATATTTACCTTCAATTCACAGATTTCCCCCCGTAGTACATTATTCTAGATGTCCTCCAGTCTGATGGCCAGCATCATTCAACCCACTTCCTGAGCCCAGGTCTTCCTGGACCCCCCCCCCCCCCAACCTGTGACTGGACAATGAAAGCAGAACCAGCACAGTGATGAGCTCATCTGTCTGTCACTTTGCTCTCTGCTCCTATCAGCGTACTATGAATGGAATGGTTCCTTGCACTTTTGCTTCCTCTCACAATTCAGACTGGTGTTTTGTCAGATTAGGCGACCCGTCAGCTTTTGTAGCGGAAGTGACGTTCCGACGCCATCTTGCTACACCCCACGCTTAGTGTGGTCAGTTTTTATTAGGAAAGCAGAGGGACTGCTAGGAACACCAGAGACCCACACACACTGTGTCCCCATCAGAGCCCCCCCCCCCCGTACATCTGTGTCCCTATCAGAGTTTCCCCACACATTTGTGTCCTAATCAGAGTCACCCCAGCATTTGGTCTCCCCATCAAAGACCCCCCCACACACTGTGTCCCCATCAGAGCCCCCACACACACACACCGTGTCCCCATCAGAGCCCCCACACACACACACCGTGTCCCCATCAGAGCCCCCCCCCACACACAGACACACTGTGTCCCCATCAGAGCCCCCCCACACACACAGTGTCCCCATCAGAGCTCCCCCACACACACAGTGTCCCCATCAGAGCCCCCCTACACACACAGTGTCCCCATCAGAGCTCCCCCACACACACAGTGTCCCCATCAGAGCTCCCCCACACACACAGACACACTGTGTCCCCATCAGAGCCCCCCCACGCACACAGACACACTGTGTCCCCATCAGAGCCCCCCTACACACACAGTGTCCCCATCAGAGCCCCCCCACACAGTGTCCCCATCAGAGCCCCCCTACACACACAGTGTCCCCATCAGAGCCCCCCTACACACAGTGTCCCCATCAGAGCTCCCCCACACACACAGTGTCCCCATCAGAGCCCCCCCACACACACAGTGTCCCCATCAGAGCCCCCTACACACACAGTGTCCCCATCAGAGCTCCCCCACACACACAGTGTCCCCATCAGAGCCCCCCTACACACACAGTGTCCCCATCAGAGCTCCCCACACACACAGTGTCCCCATCAGAGCTCCCCCACACACACAGTGTCCCCATCAGAGCCCCCCTACACACACAGTGTCCCCATCAGAGCTCCCCCACACACACAGTGTCCCCATCAGAGCCCCCCTACACACACAGTGTCCCCATCAGAGCTCCCCCACACACACAGTGTCCCCATCAGAGCTCCCCCACACACACAGACACACTGTGTCCCCCATCAGAGCCCCCCCCACGCACACAGACACACTGTGTCCCCATCAGAGCCCCCTACACACAACAGTGTCCCCATCAGAGCCCCCCCACACAGTGTCCCCATCAGAGCCCCCCTACACACACAGTGTCCCCATCAGAGCTCCCCCACACACACAGTGTCCCCATCAGAGCCCCCCTACACCACACAGTGTCCCCATCAGAGCTCCCCCACACACACAGTGTCCCCATCAGAGCCCCCCTACACACACAGTGTCCCCATCAGAGCCCCCCTACACACACAGTGTCCCCATCAGAGCTCCCCCACACACACAGTGTCCCCATCAGAGCTCCCCCACACACACAGACACACTGTGTCCCCATCAGAGCCCCCCCACGCACACAGACACACTGTGTCCCCATCAGAGCCCCCCCACACAGTGTCCCCATCAGAGCCCCCCCACACAGTGTCCCCATCAGAGCCCCCCCCACACAGTGTCCCTTATCAGAGCCCCCACACACACAGACACACTGTGTCCCCATCAGAACCCCCACTGCGCTCGCGTTCTCCTAAGAGCCCCCTTCCACATTTGTGTCCCCCTCCCCGCACCTTTGTGTCCCCATCAGAGAAGCACAACCTCCCCCAGCATATCAGTGCAGATCTGCTGCACCTCCCAGCTCCCCGTCCAGCTGTTACACAGCACACTGTATACAAAATTAGAGCCGGGTCTGGGAGGTGCAGCAGGTGCCTACCAAAGTACTTCAATGGTTGCCTGGACCCCAGCGGTCCTAGCAACCGACAACACAGTGAGGGACCGTGTTGGGCAGGCTTTGCCGGGTTGCGGGACCTGCGCTGCATTCTGACAGGAGGTTTGAGCAGAGAGTAACCCTATAATAAGTCAGAGAATCAAGCTGTGGGTCGGGGAAAAAAATGGGCCTTACTTTGGAGACCCCTGTACTAACCAATAAAAACCAACTGATGGATCTGGATGGAATTAGGCTGTAACCTGAAAAATATATATATATATCTGATGCCACATCTTTCAATTTTTTTTTTTTGTAATGAAAAAGCCAAACAAACCTAAGGGGAAGGAGAAAAGACTGAGCCGGCTCATTTCATAATAAAACCGATGCAGAGGAAAAAAAAAAGTGGGAAAACGTTGTCCAAACCCTCCATCAGATACCGGGGTGTATTTTTAGAAACGTTGGAATTAAGAATCGGGTTTGCTATGAACGACGCCTCCACCCATCCTTTCCCCGCAAACCTAATCCCCATTGATTGAAATCGCTTCATCAAGCAAGAGCATCCTTTGCTGCAGCCTGAAGTCACGATACAGGCACATGAATCGGCTGGGAAGCGTGCCTCCCCTCCCTGAACATGCATCGGCATCTCTTTTTTATGAAAGGCAGAAGAAAAACTTAAGGGAGGAGAATAGCTGGTGATTTTCCTATAGATTTGTCTTAGTATGGAGGCCATGTGAGGACAGACAGGCCACGTCTCTGCTGCTCTGTAACACCCATCGCCTTTATTCCCACCTGAAAGATTTTCCTTTTCTGAAGAACAATGCCAGTCATTATTTTATTGGGGGTGGCGAGAGAGAGAGAGGGGGGCGCAGTGATTTCATGTGACAACACTGAAGAAATGACACTTGTCTACAATGTAAAGTAGTGAGTGTACAGCTTGTATAACAGTGTAAATTTGTTGTCCCCTCAAAATAACTCAACACACAGCCATTAATGTCTAAACCGCTGGCAACAAAAGTGAGTACACCCCTAAGTGAAAATGTCCAAATTGGGCCCAAAGTGTCAATATTTTGTGTGGCCACCATTATTTTCCAGCACTGCCTTAACCCTCTTGGGCATGGAGGTCACCAGAGCTTCAGAGTTTGCCGCTGGAGTCTCTCTTTCCACTCCTCCATGATGACATCACAGAGCTGGTGGATGTTAGAGACCTTGCGCTCCCTCCACCTTCTGTTTGAGGATGTCCCACAGATGACCAATGGGGTTTTAGAGAGATACTTTATGTACAGGACAGCAGTAAAGGGGAATGTGACTGATGACTGCCACGTAAACGGCTTAAAGTGATTCTACACTAGCTATGTATTTATATTAGGGCTGGAAAAAAAAAATCGATTTAAATCTTCAATCGAGTTGAGAAGTCAAATCGATTCAAATTTAAGCAAATCGATTTTTTTTTAGTTTTTTTTTTTTTCACCGAGCCGGTCCTGAAGAGCTGCGGGCAGGAGTTTCTAGGCGAGGCCCGCGGCTTCGGCCTAGTCCGCGAGGCGGGCCGGACGGCGCAGCAGACTAGGCCCAAGGCCGCGGGCCTCGCCTAGAAGAACTCCTGCCCGCAGCTCTTCAGGACTGGCGCGGTGTCCAAAAAAAAAAAAAAAAAACTCGTTTCGAATCGTGAAATAGAGTTTTTTTTTTTTCAGAAAACGGCAGATTTTTTTGGGGGGGAAAATCTCCCAGCCCTAATTTATATACTTACTTATCATGTGATCATGGACACACTCATCGGGTATGCCACTCTTGGCACCTGCAGACCATATTATCGCTTTATATCCCGTTACTTTTATTAACATGTATCTATTATGATATGTGCTTTATTGATATGTATTTGCCTACATCTTGTGCTAAGGAGAGAGAGAGAGAGAGAGAGAGAGAGAGAGAGAGAGAGAGAGAGAGAGAGAGAGAGAGAGAGAGAGAGAGAGAGAGAGAGAGAGAGAGAGAGAGAGAGAGAGAGAGAGAGAGAGAGAGAGAGAGAGAGAGAGAGAGAGAGAGAGAGAGAGAGAGAGAGAGAGAGAGAGAGAGAGAGAGACTTACGAATTAAAAACTTTTTACTCCTACCTCCGCATTCCACCTGCTTCATTTAAAGTCCCAACTTCTCTTTGTTATGTACCTGAGACAGGGATGTAGACACCTAACCGTACCTCATTTAAAGTCCCAATTCCCCCTTCTTATATAAAGTGATTCTAAAAGGCACTTTTTTTTTATATTTAAAAAAAAATAAAATAATAATAATTAACATGTTGTACTTTTCTTGGGACTCCCGCTGGTGTTCCTGGCTCCTCCCCCATGCTGAGTGCCCCCATAGCAAGCAGGATGCACTGATGTGTGCTCGCTCCCGAGCCAGCTCAGAGTGTCCATTAAAGCGGAGGTCCACACAAATGACTCACTTAAAGTGGATGTAAACCCAATGTCATCCTTTCTAAACTACTGCCATAGGGGTTATCTATAAGGATATACATGCCTCCTGCATGTATCTTTACCTGTCAAATGTCTCCCCTCTGTCTGTTATTAGACCCGAAAAACTGCAGATTCTGTGGGCGGGTCTGTTGTCTGGAGCTCGGTGGGTGGAGTCGTGATGTCAGTAGAATCCCCACCCACCTCTACACTCCCCTTGTCAATATGCATTTTCTCCTGTGTATTTCTTACACTGAACTTCTGCTATGATCTCTAACATCCAGTGAAAAGACAGGAAAGTAACCACATGACTTCAGCATGCCCAATCATGCTGAGGTGTGGAACAGCCAATCCTTGCAGAGCTGCTGAAGAAAGGAGTGGGGGAGGGAATTAAAAAATAATGCATATCTTAGACTAGTGCATGAGATGTAAATCACCTGTCACTCACAGCAAGGGGGAGGATTTGACAAAGTTTTTCTCTGTTTGTCAAGATTTATCTCACTGAGCAATAAAAGGGGATTGCTCAGAGCTGGATTAACTCTTTGTGTCAAGATTGGGCTCAAATGATAGGAAATCTTATACTGTATATTAGACATTAAAAAAAGAAAAAAAATTTTTCGGGTTTACATCCACTTTAAGCTTAACCCAATTAGTGCATTGCACAAAAAAAAAAAATTTTGGTGCTGTATTTACCTTATTATCGGTCTTTTTAGTGGCACTTCCTGCTTGTCACCCCCGCGGAAGTAGGCGTGTCTATCCTTTTTCCCCTGCGGCGCACTGTCTCCTGGGAGCTAAGTGTCAGCATTCCCAGGAGTAAGTGCGGATCGCCGCAGAGAGAGATCGTAAAAGAGGAAGTGAGGCGTGATGCAGCTCTCTCCCCGTACTGAGCTTTGCATCATCTGTGTTTGTTTTTTTCTGCCATCACAACGGGGCGGGAACTTCCGACACCGCCGTCCATTGTGCTGGCAACCTGAAAGTTTACAGCGCTTTCCCCGTCAACACTGAGCATGCGCGGGAACGAGCGGTGAATGCTGGGAACTCAGCATTCACTGCATCCAGGAATTAAATGCTTGTGGGCTTCACAAGCCCACAAGAAAGATGGAAGCAGCCATCATCAATTATTATAACTTCCTTTTTTTTTGCCAAACCAGACATCAGGGGAGATATTACAGCTAACAAGTGAGTGTAATATTGTAACTATGAAAGTGTATGAATGGCTGAAAAAAAAAAAATAAAAAAAAATAAATGGGTCGATGGACCTCCACTTTAACACACACACACACACACACACACACACACACACACAGCACAGCACAGCACAGCACAGCACACACAGCACAGCACAGCTCGGCCCCGCCCCACCTCTCCTTACTGGCTGTGATTGACAGCAGCAGGAGCCAATGGCTCCCCCTGCTTCCTCTGTCCAATGAGGAGAGAGGACTGAGAGAGCTGCTGCTCTCATGCACATTGCTGGATCGAGATCAGGCTCAGGTACAGTTAGGATAAAGTAAAAACCATTGTACACAAACACATTTAAAAAACAAAACATATGAATTGAGTAGCGTCAAGGACTCTCATAACACCTCTAATACATGTATATATACCACATGTAACAAAGCGCAAAGATTTGAAGCACATAGAATAATATGAATCCAATGGTTGTTTGGATATGTGGAGAGGTCGAGTCGTGTTTGAAGGTCGTTTATAAAAGTCGCTCTACATGTTACGCACGTTGATGCGCTTCTTCAGGTGCAGGTGTGTAATCAAAACCATGTATAGCTAATAAATGTCACCACCAAGAAAAAGACAAAGACACACAATAGTAAATACTCATCTACAGCGGTGGAATAAATGAACTGACGTCAATGTTAATTGTTGTAACAATAACCAGCGATGTCCAATGGTAGAGAGGAGAGTGTTTGACTAAAACAGCCAATCACCTTTGTGGACAAAGCTGTGGTAAATGGTAGAGAACAAGCAAACGCCGCGTGTGGTAGAGTGGAAGTATAGTAGCCTCTATACAGCGTCTCTGTGATGTTGACTAAGGTGAAGGCAGAGATCCTCTGGATTGGACGGCTTAAGTAGGCAGGACTGACGAGCAGGATATCATCAACAGCTGAGTCACTGTGGAGAGAGATGGGAGCTGGCAATTAGCCGACAGCTGAGCGGCCAGTTCAGAGAAGGAAGGGCTGAGCCCAGCCCTGACAATAGGAGAAGATAAGGAGAAAACAAAGGGTGGCTGGGAAAATATTCTGAGAACATTGAGTACTAGTGATCACAGTTCTACCAGGAGAGGTATCACCTCTAGGAGGCGGGGACAGTATGGCATTATAACGACAACCCCAGAAGACCTAAATCAAGGCAAGGCCGGGGGTGACCCCGCCGGGGTCGAGAGTATTGTAGCAAGGGTAATCAGAGGAAGAGAAGCGGAGCCAAACATACCATAAAACCTTATATTTAGTCAAAGGTGTTAGTATCCATTGCCAACATCTCCATTCTCATAATGTCGTTGACAGTGGAGACCCACTGGGACAAAATGGAGAAATTTAGAAATTGAATGAAAGGTTTAGCTCTGGGAAACACTTTTTGAAAGTGTATTTTATATACAACTATATAGATCAGACCAAAATGAGGGACACCATAAGTAGGAAAGAGGGACAGAGGGAGATTAAAACAAGTAAATATATTATACCTTCCCATCTATTTACTAATGCTTGCAGCAGCATAACGATTAAAAACTGTTGATTGAGAGAGTTTAGTTCCGTTTAATGTGTGTGATCTCCATTCCAGAACCAGCACAGGGTACGAGGTGTCAGAAAACTGTAATAAGTCCAACATGTGGTGCAAAGCAGCTTCATCAATATGGGCTCCAAAGAGTACCTATAGCATCCCGAATAATCAAAAACTGGCGCTGGCTCCTAATCGCAGGCATCTTCATGTGCCTACACCTAGGGGTGGACTGACAACTCATGGGGCCCCCGGGCAATAGGAGAAGATTATGGGGCCCCCGGGCAATAGGAGATTATGGGGCCCTCAGGCAATAGATTATGGGGCCACACAGTATAATCTCACACACACACACACACAGTATACAGACACACAATATACACAGACACACAATATACACACACAATATACACACACAGTATACACACACTGAAAAGGTACTGGAGAGGCGGGGCAGCTATAATCTTGGGATTTTTTTAAAAAAACACAGATTTTTACATACTGTCCCTGGTTTTATTGAGGCTGGCAACCCTGATGGGGCCCCTTAGTGGCATGGGGCCCTCGGGCAGTGCCCGAGTGCCCGAATGGTCAGTCCGCCCCTGCCTACACCTAGGTTCAGTTGATATGCAGAGCTGCTTTGCACACATTACGACTAGATCTGGCACGGTCGCACTCTGGCTCGTACCTTTTTGCCCTCCACGCCTCCTTTACTAACCATAAAAATGTGATAAGTGGCCCTACCGGCTAACAGGGAAGCACAAGGGTGGGAGGGCGCTGCTTGAGCGTTGTCCATGCAAGCTGCTGTTGCAATTTGCAAAAAAAACAGAGCGTTTTTGGGTTTTTGGAGCTCTCAGGCCCCATTCACACCTGAGCGATTATCTGCTTGAAGCTCAAAAACGCTGGAGGAGAACAAAAAGAGAAATCTATTATTCTCTATGGAGATGGGTTCACATCTTCACTCCAAGTCACCTGAAGCTCAAACAAGTTCAGGAGCTTTTTGTTGTTGCTCGAAATTGGGCGGATTTGGGAGTTTTTGGCGCGTTTGTATTCCCATAGAAATGAATGGAAATGCGCCGTTCGCGTGGATTTCTGCTCAAATGAGAAAAAGTAAAAGAAAAATATATGAATAAATAAAACCTAAAAAAATAAATAAATACACAAATAACTAAAAATCATCATAAATAAGCAAAAATAAATAAATAATATTTAATAGGAAGTTTTTATCCCCTCTATGGCACACTGATACTAAGCTGGACCACCTGGGGGGCCTTGATGGTCTTTTGGAATCTTATTCAAGTTTGGGGTGATAGTGCATCCATCGTATATTCTATCTATATATTGCTGTATTTATGTAAATATATGAATTGTAAATATGCTAGACCTATTTTGGTTTTTGTATGTATTAGTGTCTTTTCTTTTTCTTTTCTTTTCCGAATGTTCATTAAAATTTATGGTTTATTTCTTATTTTTAGTGACATTGTATATAAAAAGGTCTTACAAAAGCTCCAGCAGATGCCATGATTATGGCGAAACACGTAGAGGCAACCAACTTCTGTACTGTGACCGCATGATTTTCATTTTCTGGTTTCAAACTTTCTCTTTTAATCATGTTTTTTAACCACTTGCCGCCCGCCCACCGTTAAATCACAGCTGGGCGGTGCGGCTCTCATTCTGGGTGGATGTCATATGACGGCCTCCAAGAATGACCAGGGGCGCGCAGCGCGGCGATCGCACCATGTTGCTAGGACACGGCACGACCCTGATCTGTGTAAAGAGCCGCGGTCCGGGCTCTTTAACCTTGTGATCGGCTGTGTCCAATCACAGGCGGTCACATGTAAACATGGAGATGCCAGTAATCAGCGCTCCTCGCCTCACACTGACAGAATGTGAGGAGAGGAGAGCCGATCAGTGGCATCTCCTCACAGGGGACAGCTAGGTATGTAATCAGGGCACTGATCATCAGTGCTCTGATTACAATTAAGTGCCCACCAGTGCCAGCAATGATTGTCCACCACTGCCAGCAATCAGTGCCAACCAGTGCCCATAATTGCCACCAATCTGTGCCCACAAGTGCCTGCAATCAGTGGCCATTAGTGATGCCAGTCAGTGCTAGCTATCAGTGCTGTCCATCAGTGCCCATCACTGCTGTCCATCAATGCCACCCATTAATGCCCAGTGCCCACCAGTGCTGCCTGTGCCCACCAGTCCCACCCATCAGTGCCACCTCATCAGTGCAGCCTATCAGTGCCCATCAGCACTGCCTCATCAGCGCCCATCAGTGAGGGAGAAAAATTACTTATTTACAAAATTTACTGACAGAAACTAAGAAAAACTTTTTTTTTTTCAAAATTGTTGCTCTTTTTTTTTTTGGAAAAGAATAAAAAACCCAGGCGTAAATTAAAAACCACCAAAAGAAAGCTCTATTTGTGTGAAGAAAATGAAAACAATTTCACATGGTTACAGTGTAGCATGGCCGCGCAATTGTCAGCGCTGAAAGCTGAAAAATGGCCTGGGCAGGAAGGGGGTGTAAGTGCCCAGTATTGAGGTGGTTAATAAAATTGGTACCATCAATCGATTTTTTTTTTTTTTTTTTTTTTTACACCTCAAAACTCCCATTTCTGTTCCTTGCTATTTCTCAATATGTAATAATACAATAATAAATAATAATTAAACTCTAACCTTAAAAAATATTAAATACATTATCAATAATAAAAATATTAATAATAATAATAAAATAATAAACACCCAGACTTTAACAAAAAATACATTATTAATAATAATAATAATATAAATAATAAAATTTGGCACAAAAACGTGCCAAAATCGTGCATAAAAACGCACAAAAAAACGCCGGAAAAGTGCTCAAAGACGCTACGCTCAGGTGTGAACGCAGCCTCAGGGTGCTTCTAAAAAGAGAGTGCAGACACCTAGAGAAGCCTACAATACAAACCCTGGACAGGTATGTGATCATTTATCAATTTTAGATATGAACATTTCCAAACAAAGCGGCAAAGCCCTGCAACAACGGCATGAGATAAAAGGCAAGGAAGGTCTTCACAATAAAAGTCAAACAGAAAATTATAACACAGGATTATGGAAACGAAGGTAACACAATAACAGCATATAAGGTTATATGGACGCGTATGCCTGCGTGCAGGTACAGAGCAAGTGACAGCTCTGTGCAGAACGTCACTACTATGCATTGCGCTCTTGGGTGACCTCAATAACATCTCCAGGGGTAGCGTGGAAAGATGGGCATCAGTGAACCGACGCATCATGGCCTGCAATTCTCCACGGTGAACACTGCATTATGTATCTGCTGTACAGTCCCCTGGGCGTTCGGCCTTGTGACGCGCTACAGGAATCTCTGGGCACTCAGGTGGCTTAAAGGACGTTCCAAATGCATTGCTTTAAGTATTGTGGAGATACTACAGACAGGCTCCGAAAAAAAGAAAAAAAAAAAAAAAAAAAAAAAAAAAAAAAACAGACCATTGTGCCGCTGCCAAAAGTGACAAAAAGGACGGCCAATGAGCTGACATTTCAGGGGACTTGCAAGAAAAAACATACTGTACAGGGAATTATTTTTAGCCATTTAATGATGTATTTTGTTGGCTTACATTGTCATTTATAATTATAACAAAAACGGCAAACAAAAAACGCCTAAAAATGAAAACAATGTGTTGTGTGACGACAAAAGTGACTTTTGCTTGGTGTGCACGCCGCAGGGCTGGACAAATGCTGAGCGTTAGGTTGCGAATCAGCTTGAATCGTTACAGCCGACGCATGACTTTTTAGGATTGTCTTTTACTTGTCAATGAAAGCGCATGTCCCTTTGCTATTTTAGGCCTCACTCAAGCCAAAAAGCTCCTATTGCCGACTTCCCTTTGGAAATGCTATCCAAAAAGGTCCCCAATGGCCTGACCAGCATTGTACTGTTCCGGGTCTCCATTGCATGTTCCTACACATGCATGGCCAGACACTACGGGACTTGAAGGGTTTCCTGCCTCAACACTTCATATTCCTGATATGTGCCTGCTGTACCATTGTACTTGTATGAGAAAGTCTCCTGTTCTCCTTGTATTGTTTCCTTTGTGTGAAAACCCTGGTGTTCCTGCCAGTCCCTCTGCTAGCCTATTAAAAACTGACCACACCAAGCAGGAGAGCACAGCATGGTCAGTTCTCTAGCTATAGTGGGAACTCAGCCTGCTCTCCTCCAATAATCAGACTTGTCCTGATATGCCACCGCTGCACAGCCATTCGCTGGGAAGCTCAGTGTGCTGCTCCTCCTCCTCCCAGCTCTTTTGCAGCTGAGAACAGAACAGAAGGAATGTAATCATTTATAAAAAAATGAAAAAAAAAAAAAAAGAAAGTATTTGAAATAGAGGTGCACCAAATGGAAATTTTGGTGCCGAAACCGAAAATGAGTTTGAAAAAAAAAAAAAAAAAAAAAAAATAATAATATGATATATAGATAGAGATACATATATATTATATATGAGAGATATATCTCTCTCTCTATATCTATAGATAGAGATATCCATCTATACACACACACATACATACATACACACACATACACATATATACACACACACACACACACACACACACACACACACACACACACACACACACACACACACACACACACACACACACACACACACACACACCATAAGCACAGTGAAATCGCAGCAAATTCACATGCGTTTTCGGCACCTATTTCTTTATTGGCAAAATGACAATAACCCTATTTTCGCCCGATATGTTTCAGCTGCCAAAGTTTCAGTGGATAGTTTATAATGTTTTTTTTTTTTTTTTTTTTATATCTATACACAAAGTTTTTGCCTTTCATTTCTATTTTAAACTGAATCATGATCATCACTTACAATCATTTACAATCACTTTAACCACTTCAGCCCCGGAAGATTTTGCCCCCTTCCTGACCACAGCACTTTTTACAATTCGGCACTGCGTCACTTCAACTGACAATTTGCGCGGTCGTGCGACGTTGCACCCAAACAAAATTGACGTCCTTTTTTTTCCCACAAATAGAGCTTTATTTTGGTGGTATTTGATCACCTCTGCCGTTTTTATTTTTTGTACTATAAACAAAAAAATGCGACAATTGTGAAAAAAAACAATATTTTTTACTTTTTGCTATAATAAATATCTCCATTTTTAAAAAAAAAAAAAAAATTTTTTCATCAGTTTAAGCCAATATGTATTCTTCTACATATTTTTGGTTAAAAAAAAAAAAATCACAATAAGCGTATATTGATTGATTTGCGCAAAAGCTATAGTGTCTACAAACTATGGGAAAGATTTATGGCATTTTTAGGATTTTTTTTTCTTACTAGTAATGGCGGTGATCTGCGATTTTTAGCGGTACTGCGACATTGCGACAGACAGATCGAACACTTTTGACACTTTTTTGGGACCACCGACAATCAGTGCTATAAAAATGCATGGATTACTGTATAAATGTCACTAGGAGGGAAGGGGTTAACACTAGGGGGCGATCAAGGAGTTAAATGTGTGTTCCCTCAGCGTGTTCTAACTGTATAGGGATGTGAGGGACTAGGAGAGGAGACATAGTTTTTCCTACTTAGTAGGAACAAACAGTATGTTTCTGCTTCCCTGACAGCACAGGGATTTGTGTGTTTACACACACAGATCCCCATGCTGGCGCTCGTGCACGCGATTGCGCGTGGCCGGTGGCGATCGTGCCCGCCGGCCACGCGCATTGGGTTCCCTGCCGTGCAGCGGGCGCGCGCCCTCTGGTGGCCGGAAAAAAGAAAGGACGTACCTGTGCGGGATTTCACCCAGGGGAGCCATTCTACCACAGTATATCTGCATGAGCCCCCAGCCCTCCTTTACATTTGACACTTTTTTTTCTTGGGGACCCCGATTTTGACCGGTACCCACTCCCCACGTCTGGTCAGATCGCCATGGCGATCTGAGCGAGTGGCAGTTCGCCCCCCTCCTTCTCCCACAGCTTTCTGAAAACCTGTGGGACCAATCACAAAAGCAGTGCAGCTCGCGAATGAGCAGTTGGAAGCTGGCCGTGAATATGCAAAGCTGCCGGTTTCCCAAGTGAAGATGCCGGCGCCCACACCCAAAGCAGATTGAGGAATCGGCTCAGATGAGGACATCGCTGGATCCAGGGTAGGTAAGAGCCCTTATATTAAAAAGTCAGCAGCTACAGTATTTTTTTTTTGGGGGGGGGGGAGACTGGAGCTCCTCTTTAAGTGGAAGATCTGTCCAAAGACCATCAGTCTGTTGGCAGACCTTTCATTGAGGTCAGGGGAGTATGGTTACGCATGCACGGGGGGGGAAAAAAAATGGACGCTGGGAATTAATGCTGGAAAATGCTGTGCAACACAGAGAGGGCCACACAGCAAAGACTCCCAGATAACTTGACTTCAGGTAACTATAAACTTAATACAGGGAGTGGTTAAAGTGGTTGTAAAGGCAGGACTTTTTTTTTACCTTAATGCATACCCTGCATTAAAGGTAAAAATGTCCCACCTGTTTGTATGTCCCCCAAACTCTGAATACTTACCCAAGCCCTATCTTGACCCAACACTGTGCCAATGTGCAGTGGTGCTCACCTCTTTCTCTCCCCCCTCACAGGACATGGAGGCAGCAGTAGGATCGATGGTCTCCAGCTGCTGTCAATCAAATCCTTGGAAGGAGCGGAGGACAGGGCGAGCCCTTTGTGTGTCCCATACCACTGACACAGACAGTCTGGCTCGGAAACGGGCCCGCAGGTGTGCCACCATAGAGAGCGGCATCCTGTGGTGGCAAACCAAGAAGAGCCAATAGCGCTGGCAGGGGACCCCAGAAAGAAGGTTCAGGGTTGCTTTATTCAATGCCCTTACACAGAGCAAGGCAAGTATAACAAGGATATATAAATTGTTTACAGCTGCTTTAAAGCACCGCATGTGAATAGTGCAAAGCATTGATATAAACCAGCCCTTACTATGGGTCCTATTGGACTGCACAGTCATATTTGAACACCCAGCACAACTGCTGCAACAGGAAATTTGTAATAAAACTATGAGTTCCGCTTAAAGCGCACACACATGCCAACTTTCCCGTATTTGCTGGGACAGTCCCACATCTCGATTCTCTGTCCCGCCGATCCTGTGCCATGTCCCGGGATCACAGCATTAACATAATTTGAGTTAGTGCACAAGCACAATAACTCAAGAAGACTTCAAATTGCAGGGATCAGCGCCTATTTAGAGGTGGGGGTCTGGGCAAGACCAACCCATAAAGTAGGGGTGGCTTCGGCATGCTCACCTGGAATATGGGTGTACAAAAATTAAAAGAGCTGGCGGGGGTTAACGGTGCCCCAGGATCCGGCACCACATTATTGGCAAGTATACTTTAACCAGTTCAATACCAGATACTTTTACCAGCTTCCTGCCAAGGTCAATTTTCAGCGCTGTCACACGTTGAATGACAATTACTCAGTCATGCAACACTGTACCCATATGACATTTTTATCATTTTTTGGAGAAAAATAGAGCTTTCTTTTGCTGGTATGTAATCACCACAGGGTTTTTTATTTTTTGCTACAAAAACTTAAAAAAAAAAAAAAAAAAAAAAAAGGCTGAAAAGTTTGTTGTAAAATGTAGCAAATTTTTTTTCTTCACAGTTGATGAAGCTGCACTAATGGGAGCCGGTAAAGCTGCACCGATGGGAGCCGGTAAAGCTGCACCGATGGGAGCCGGTAAAGCTGCACCGATGGGAGCCGGTAAAGCTGAACTGATGGGCACTGTGTACCACTAAAAACTGCACTCGCTGCTCCCCTCACAGATCCGTCTCTCTTTCCCTCACACACGGTCTCTGTGTGGGGAAAGGAGAGCCGTTAACAGGCAAAGACCTGTTGTGTTTACATTTGTGCTTGCTTGGGATTGGACACAGCGATCACGTGGTAAAGGGCCACTGCAATTGCCCCTTTACCCCAATCTCTGATGCACTGTGTCCAAGGCACACAGCGGTCACAAAGAGTTCCTTATGCGCGCCCCAGGGGGCGCATGGGGAAGCGCGCACATGGGACACCTTCCCAGAACTATAGAATGGTTGTGAGGCCGTATATTGAATATAATGCTGGCGGGAAGTGGTTGAAATGGAATTCTAGGCAAACCATAACAAGCCTTAAAAAACTGTCCCTTCCCCACTCCTTACATCTATGCTAACTAACCTGTGTAACAAAGATCTGTATATGTACCTGTTTTCAGCCTGCTCCAGTCTAGTCATATGATATCCCCTGTGTCAGCCAACAGCTTCTGCAGGGGAGAGACAGCACTGTGACAATGAAGCCATTGAAGCCTATAGATAAAATCATCCATAGGCTTCAATGGCCCATCTGTTGTTGGTGCTCCCTCCTTTCCCCTGCAGCCGCTTTGGCGGACACAGAAATAAATTGGTAGACTGACTTCAGTACAACCAGCATGCTCGTACATGGATCGAAATGTGGCCAGTCCATAGCTGAACCGGCTGAATTTTTTTTTCCATGTGTGGCTGCCTTTAGGGTTTGCCTGGAATTCTACTTTCTGTGAGCAGACTGTAGTTCCTCTTTAATAAAAAACATTTTTGCCATTCTGAAGCGTCCCTCCAACCACTTTGCATATTATTTTATATATTAAAGTGGCAGTGTGGCGTTAATAATACAAAATTATTTTGCGTACCCTGGATGTGGTACAGCTAAACAAAAAATAATGTGCAAATACACCATAACAAAACAAAAACGAAAAATACGCTGTGCTCAACACAGTAAGTGTATGAAGCATAAAACAATAGTCCACAAAAATGTGAAGGGGTGGGTTCTTCACGTGAAGATGTCTCTCCAATCACGTGGGAATAGTCAATTGATTGTCTGTAGTCACTTTCAATAACACTTCGAAGGTAAATAAATACTCTTCCCAACTGTGGTGGACCCAGGGTGTCATACGACAAATGGGTCTTGCAGGCTTGAGATCCTATAAGTTATGGATCAGGTACTGGACGCAGGGAGGTCAGACGGGTCTGATGTGGTGTCCCCAACTCTCGATTCGTGGATTCCACCGGTACTCTGTGATCCAAACGATGGTCTAGCCCTAGCATTCCTTGTACCCCACATTGCTTTTACCCTCTTTTATACTTTTTGTGATCACTTTTATTGTACCATTTTTCTTGATACCTGACCTATTATCAATAAACCACCTGGTTTGACCTGCACTATCTGGAGCCCTCCTTCCCCTTTTTCCTCCATATGCTTGTCCTTTGGAGCCCATGAAGAAGCGCCTTGGGAGACCATCGTTTGGATCGCAGAGTACCACATCGGACACCACAGTTGGGGACACCACATCGGACCAGTCTGACCTCCCTGCGTCCAGTACCTGATGCATAACTTATAGGATCTCGAGCCTGCAAGACCCATTTGTCGTATGACACCCTGGGTCCACCACAGTTGGGAAGAGTATTTATTTACCTTCGAAGTGTTATTGAAAGTGACTACAGACAAGCAATTCCCTATTCCCACGTGATTGGAGAGACATCTTCACGGGAAGAACCCACCCCTTCACATTTTTGTGGACTATTGTTTTATGCTTCATACACTTACTGTGTTGAGCACAGCGTATTTTCATTTTTGTTTCGTTATGGTGTATTTGCACATTACTTTTTGTTTAGCTGTACCACATCCAGGGTACGCAAAATAATTTTTTTTATTATTAGCGCCACACTGCCACTTTAATAATCACATAGAACCTTGCATGTTTGAGTGTTGGCAGCTTCATTTCCCTTTTTTCGCTTTGTCATTGTTGTTGTGCAGTCTTTCCCCACAATTCACTCATTATTATTTTATAAATACTGCGATTCTGTACTTGCCAAATATGCTGCAGAAATCTCTCTCCACTAAGTCTGGCTGCAGCCATTTTAGATGAATCTGCTGCCTGTTCACTTCCTGGATTTACACAGGAGGCACACCTCCAGCTCTGCAGCTCTCATTGGCCCTCTTATGACTCATCCCCCCTTCCTTCCTGGCAAACGCTCACGAGAGTGAGGGAGAGAGAGCTGTGCACGATGTCATAAGCATCTGGGCTAGTGATGGCAAACCTCGGCATTCCAGATGTTTTGGAACTACATTCCCTATGATGCTCAACTACACTGCACAGGATCTGTGGCCCTCAGGTGCTTTTCCTCTCCCTAACCAGGGTTCTCTCTTTGGGAGAGCCCTCACAAAGTACTTGGAGGACCAGCTTCTCGACAGGTCCATATAGGAGCAGTGACCACCTGGCCATGACCTAGGTCAATGATGGTGAACCTTGGCACCCCAGATGTTATGGAACTACATTTCCCATGATGCTCAACTACACTGCACTGAGCATTATGGGAAATGTAGTTCCAAAACATCTGGGGTGCCAAGGTTTGTCATCACTGCCCTAGGCCAATGACCAGTTATGGAACTACATTTCCCATGGTGCTCAACTACACTGCACAGTGCAAGAGCATTATGGGAAATGTAGTTCCAAAACATCTGGGGTGCCAAGGTTCACCATCACTGCTCTAGGCTGATGACCAGATAAGAAACAGGAAGTGGGCTGTATAAGGTATTTACTGGCAGAAGATACTATCCAAAAATCAAACAAGGGCAGAAGATTTAATAGATGGAAAGATTAAAAAAAAAATTACTGAAGTTCCGCTTTAACATACTGTATGCACACACTAAAATTATAAAAATGTATTTCCTTTAAACCTCCTAAGGCTAGAGCTGCACAGGCAATTTTGATTCCTTGCTAAGAGATTTGACTACTTGCTGACAGTCACCCCATTAGGCTAAAATACTGTACCTATTATATAATAAAGAGAATGCAACCGCAACACCCAAAATCAAGTTGGACAGAAGGGAGGAAGAAGATCTCTCCACTGGGGTCCAGAAGAGACAAGTCACAGCCCCCACTCCACACATTGAAATCTCAAATCATCACTTTTGGGGAGACACAAACCATTCCATATCCCCCCCCCCCCCATAATAAACCCAAGCTACTCAATCTGGCAGCAGCCTATGAGAGGAAAAGCTTTATTCCACGCACTAAAAGACAATCCGATTTATTTGCATTCATTCAGAAAAAAAATCAGGCCAAGAGCTTTTCTGTAATCCCATCATGCACCTCTCCATTCACGGAAAGTAAGCGCCAGGATCGTGTGGCCTGTTCAAGCAGAAAACGGGAAAGTGACACTCACAATGGCTGCTGAGTTTGATTAAAAGATCACTTCTTAAAAACAGCAGGCAGAGAGCGAGAGAATAATTCCTCTGCGATTATGTCCGCACAAATGGGGCCTCGGCTAGAAGTTGCTTTTTGAATGAAATGCTTGCTTGTGCAGGGAATGCGGCTTGCAGCAGGCCGATTGGTGTCCTGAGGGTGAAGGCACAACACACACAAAAAAAAAAGGAAACTTTATTTCCTTCACTTCATGGAGAAGTTTAGCTGTCTAGAAACAGCACTACTACTCAAGTAACAGAAAAAAAAAATATATAAAAAGTCCTCCTATGTACAAAATGATTCGACACACAAGGAAACAATGTTGTCAAATTCCCTAAACTATATATCAGTTTGCTAAAGCTCTGTGTATTATAAACAATTGCCATTCCTTCACCCCCTTTTAACCACTTGCTTACTGGACACTTAAACCCCCCCCTCCTGCCCAGACCAATTTTTAGCTTTCAGCGTTGTCAAACTTTGAATGACAATTGGGCAGTCATACAACATTGTACTCAAATGACATTTTTATCATTTTTTTTCACACAAATAGAGCGTTCTTTTGGTAGTATTTAATCACCACTTGGGTTTAAATTTTTTGCTAAACAAACAAAAAAAAGACAGAATTTAAAAAAAAAAAAAGTTTCATAGTTTGTTATAAAATTTTGCAAATGGGTAATTTTTTTCCTTCATTGATATTCGCTGATGAGGATGTCACTGATAGATGTCACTGATGGGCACTGATAGGTGGTATTGATAGGCAGCACTGGTGATGAGGCACTGATTGGTGACATTTATAGGTGGCACTGTGGGCACTGGTAGGTGGCACTGGTAGGTGACACAGAAGCCTCAGCAGAGGCACTCCACGATCGGGACTGATGTCCATCTCACAGCCGCCGGTGATCGGCTTTTTTTTTTTCTCAGCGTGAGGAGAAAAAAATAGCCGATTACCGTCTCTGTTTACGTCACATGATCAGCTGTCATTGGCTGACAGCTGATCACGTGGTAAGGGGTCGGGATCAATCCCTTACTCCGATCTATGATCAACTGCAGATCAAAGGGATGAACAAATGTTCCTCTGTTTAACCCCTTAATAACCATTAATTTTCTCTAATCGGCCTTAAAGAGGAAGTAAACTCTGATGGGTTTACTTCCTCTTTGTTTCCCTGCAAAGGTAAAGCATAATGGGCTACCCATTATGTGTCACTTACCGGACACAGGAGCCTGCGATGTCACCGCTGTCCCCTCTGCTACGGAGCGTCCATCTTTCCAGGTATCGTGGCTCCGGCGCCGTGATTGGCCGGAGCCCCGATGACGTCACTCCCGCGCACGGGAGCCGCCACTAACGGCATATCGCCATTAGCAGCGGCATGCTCAGTGCACCTGCGTGCCACTGTCTACGGCGCATGCACCGTAGACAGCAGTGCCTGTCTTTTTGCAAATATCTCCTAAACCGTGTAGGTTTAGGAGATATTTCTTGCACCTACAGGTAAGCCTTAATCTAGGTGTACCTGTAGGTCAAAGTGGTCTGTAAGGGTTTACAATCACTTTAATTAACTCTCTATTCTCCTCCATTTAATTATTATTTTCCTGTTCACGTCTTTTTTTTTTTTTTAACTTTTTGTTTATTTGCTTTGTTAGTGAATATTTTTGTACATATATATTAACCTATATTTACACATTTCACATTGAAAAAGCGCAAAATTAAAAACAAAAATCAATTTATTTCATTTGTAAATAACTTTTCAAAGCTTTGTATCATTGCTGACAGTTGAAGTGAAAACAAAACAGTTGCGGTAGGTATCGGTAATTGGTATTGGCAAGTACTAAAAAAAAAAAAAAAAAAAAAGTATCGGTACTTGTGAAAAAAAAATTGTATCGGTGCATCCCTAGTGTGAACTATGCCCAATAGGATAACCTGGATTTTGGACTGTCTATGCAGTGGGAATGCAGTCAAAAATGCATCCAACTGCATCTTATGTGAATGGGCCCCAAGGGTGCAGGTTTGTCTGGGCGTGCCCTGATGTCTGGGAGAAGATCTGTGGCCCTCAGGTGCTTTTCCTCTTCCTAACCAGGGTTCTTTCTTTAGAAGAGCTCTCACCAAGTACTTGGAGGACAATCTTCGACAGGTCTATATAGAAGCAGTGACCACCTGGCCATGAGGTGGTCACTGGTCATGAGGACCTAGGTGGTCCACAGTGCCTTGCCCCTGTCAGGAGCCTTGCACCCCGGGGAGCTTCAGGGATTGAGGCCCTTCCTCTTTCGGAGGCTGCTTCCCTCGAGCACTTTGTGTGCTGCGACATAAATAAAAGAACAATTGGAAGACCAGTACAGAGAATTGTCACCCCATAACTATATAGGCACCTAAACAAAGGTCTTCATGAAAGGACCACCAAGTATTATTTTAATTAAAAGGTGTAGATGGAAAATTCCTTTCAAAAATATCCTCACACGTAATGATTATCGGAGATTGTAGAGATTGGGTTTACAAGTTTTCAAAGCACTAGGCTGCACAGGTAAGTACAGTCCATAAGTCCATAATGTGTTCACATTCCTAACAGACACTAACCAGTTCTGGACGGCCTCCTGTAGCTTTACTGCTACAGTGCGACCTTCCTGTGCTGGATTACGTACACTCACCGGACACTTTATTTTAGGTACACCCGGCTAGTACCAGGGTGGATCCCCTTTTGCCTTCAGTCATACAGTGCCTTGAAAAATTACTCATACCCCTTGAAATTTTCCACATTTTGTCAGGTTACATCCAAAAACGTAAATGTATTTTATTGGAATTTTATGTGATAGACCAACACAAAGTGGCACATAATTGTGAAGTGGAAGGAAAATGATAAATGGTTTTCACAATTTTTTACAAATAAATATGTGAAAAGTGTGTGTGTGTGTGTGTGTGTGTGTGTGTGTGTGTGTGTGTGTGTGTGTGTGTGTGTGGGGGGGGGGGCATTTGTATAGCGATTTAGTTCCACTTTAAATCTGAACCCCAGCCTGACCTTTCGTCTCGCGCAGTTGTACCGGCTCCTCTCCTGTACTGAAATTGCTTATTACAGGTTTTACTGCACACTGTGTGCTTCTCACAATATGCATTAGAAGCTGCTGCAACTCTAAAAAGCGCCCGCCTCACTTGTTCACTGCAGAACACCCAGCGTCCTCTAGCCCTAAGCTCCCAAGCCCTACTGTCCCTGGTCTGCCCCTTTAAATCTCTGCGTTTCAATTCTCTCCATCATGGAGGCTCAGCATCACATGTGGGTGTTACTTAGGATGGTCTGCATGAAAAACGCATACCGGCCTAGGATCACCCAACTCCTCTAGACTGACATCAACTCAAAAGGCATTTTGATATTTACATAACTCCTTCTCAAAAGCCAATCCGCTGCTTGCATTGGGGCTGAGAGCTCCGGAGAGGAGTACTGAGGTGTTTTCCAGGAAGCCATGTGCAGCATCTTGTCAGCCCCTCCCACAAGGCGTGATCTAAGGAAAACTGATGTATAGGCGCTGCAACCTTCCCACATAGAAGCTCCGCCCAGTGCTCAGACCTCGAGGCTGCCGACATCTCCAACGTACCAGAATAAGGAAAGAGATGACCGGCACTCAGGATGACATCCAAAATGGTATTTCTTTATTAAATACATGTACAAAGTTGTAAAACAGCCAACATGTTTCGGATGTTAGTTATGGCTAAGGACTAACGTCCGAAACGCGTAGGCTGTTTTACAGCCTTTTACATGTACCAGAATAAGGAAAGAGATGACCGGCACTCAGGATGACATCCAAAATGGTATTTCTTTATTAAATACATGTACAAAGTTGTAAAACAGCCAACATGTTTCGGACGTTAGTCATGGCTAAGGACTAACGTCCGAAACGCGTAGGCTGTTTTACAGTCTTTTACATGTATTAAAGAATTACCATTTTAAAATGTCATCCCGAGTGCCGACCATCCCTTTCCTTACACCAGGCATGATCTGCCTGAACTGCATAGAGGAGCCCAGAGAACCAGTGATGACATCACTGGATCTAAAATTTGGTATGTAATGAAAACAGAAAGGTTTTAGTTAACCCCTTCAGACCCGGAAGATTTTACCCCTTTTCTGACCAGAGCACTTTTTGCGATTCGGCACTGCGTCGCTTTAACTGACGCGGTTGTGCGACGTTGTACCCAAACAAAATTGACATCCTTTTTTCCCCACAAACAGAGCTTTCCTTTGATGGTATTTGATCACCTCTGCGGTTTTTATTTTTTGCGTTATAAACAAAAAAAAGAAGAGCGACAATTTTGAAAAAAAAGCAATATTTTTTTACTTTTTGCTATAATAAACATCACCAAAAAAAATATTAAAAAAAACAATCTTTTTCCTCAGTTTAGGGCGATATGTATTCTTCTACATATTTTTGGTAAAAAAAAAAAAAAAGATCGCAATAAGCGTATATTGATTGGTTTCTGCAAAAGTTATAGCGTCTACAAAATAGGGAAAAGATTTATGGCATTTTTATTATTATTTTTTTATTAGTAATGGCAGGGATCTGCGATTCTTATCGTGACTGCAACATTATGGCGGACACATCGGACAATGTTGACACTATTTTGGGACCATTGTCATTTATACAGCGATCAGTGCTATAAAAATGCACTGATTACTGTGTAAATGACACTGGCAGGGAAGGGGTTAAACACTAGTGGGAGATCAAGGGGTTAAGTGTGTCCTAGGAAGTGATTATAATTATGAGGAGGGATAGGCTACCACTGACTTGACAGCGATCACTGCTCCCGATGACAGGAAGCAGTGATCTCTGTCATGTCACTAGGCAGAACGGGGAAATGCCTCGTTTACATAGGCATCTCCCCGTTCTGCCTCTCCGTGACACGATTGCGGGACACCGGCGGACATAGATTCCACGGGACCCGCGAGCACGGTCACGCTGTGCGCTGCGGGCGTGCCCGCTAGCCCCGCCAATTAAATTGGGACGTACAGGTACGCCCATTTGCCCGCCGCTGCCATTGTGCCGACATAAATCGGCGTGCAGCGGTCAGCAAGTGCTTAAAGATTTAGGCTGGGTTCACACCTATGTGAATTGGATGTGGATTTCTCCACATCCAATTCGCATGATAGGAGAGTGTGACCGGCCGGTTCACATATCTCCATTGCGGCTCCGGAGCGGTACGCTGTGCGTCTTTGGCTCTGTTTCAGGCAAAAATTCTGCCCCGATTCACCCCCGAAACGGAGAACGGGGACACACCATACCCCTGCTGCGAGCCGCATGCGTCGGGAGGTGTGAACCCGGCCTTCATTAGCATGTTGAGGAAGGACAGGAGCCAGGGAAGGCAAAATATAACCAGATTAAAATGTCAGCTTTTTAGTCCACTGTCATTACACAAATATAGATGTAAACATTCATGCCTGACATGATAAGAGAATATTGAGAAGTATGAGGAAATGACAACATTGCTCGGTCTTTTGAGATACACACGAGTGCGTGATCTACTCTCGATATGACTCAGGGCCAACCACAGAGAAGCATCTGGGATCCTGGAAGAGGCTAGCTGAGAGGATATTGGTCAGTACCGGCTACTGCAGACTTACCGAGCCAGCGCAGAGTGAGAATCCTGCAAGAGGTTCCAAAAAGCAGTCCTGCCATTTCTCATCCACCCACAGAAACACGGGAGAGCCGGGGGGAGGGGGGGGGGGGACCGGCATTACTGCTCATCCCATGGAAAGGCTTTCCTCTCCTCGCCCCTCCATTACTTTCACGTGACTTACAATCACAATGATATAAGAGGTGAAAACTCACAAATAAAAGTCAATTATATGTGGATTGGGGGTCCCCAAGCTGGACATCGGTACCCAGGGAATGCGTGTTTTGTAACAGTTGTTTGTGGTGCAAATATTTTACAGTCATTTTTTTCTGCACTGATTAATTGGTGTACAGTGTTCTGGTGCCAACACTTTCATTGATCGATTCAAAACTGAACTCAGAAAAAAGTTACCCTTAGACCCCTTTCACACTGGGGCATTTTTCAGGCGCACGTAAAGCGCCTAAAAGAAGCCTCATCTCCAATCCCAATGTGAAAGCCCAAGCCCTTTCATACTGCCAGCGCCTGAAAAACGCTGGTAAAGCGCCACTTAAGACCCCTTTCACACTGGGGCATTTTTCAGGCGTTTTTCGGGCGCTGGCAGTGTGAAAGGGCTCGGGCCATCGGCGCACCCAGCCCGGTGGCAAAAACACGAAAGCGCTGCAAAGAAGCTGCTTGCAGGACTTTTTTTTTTTTGTTGCCCTGCCAGCGCAGCGCCCCAGTGTGAAAGCACTCGGGCTTTCACATTAGGATTGCAGCTGAGGCTTCTTTCATGCGCTTTTTTTAACGCTAAAGCGCCTGAAAAACGCCCCAGTGTGAAAGGGGTCTTGCTGTGGGGCCCCATTTTGCACCACTTGTGTTTTCTAGGGGACAGCTGCTCCTCTTTACTGCCCGACAGGTTGCAGCTCTACAGGATGATCGCATTCGATGCAGGACCTGCACTGTACCTGGCGATGCGAGAGGACCCGCCCACATCCCAGGAACATCAGAATGAAGAGCAGCGCCATCTACTGGGGAAGTATGAGGAATACGATTAATAATTTACTTTACTAAACATCCTCTGAGTCTAGATCAGGGATTTGCAATTAGCGGACCTCCAGCTGTTGCAGAACTACAAGTCCCATGAGGCATAGCAAGACTCTGACAGCCACAAGCATGACACCCAAAGGCAGAGGCATGATGGGACTTGTAGTTTTGCAACAGCTGGAGGTCTGCTAATTGCATATCCCTGTTCTAGATAGACAACATGAGGAGTGAACCCTTGTAATTGGGCCCCTGCAAGGGTAACTTTCTTTCCAGTCCAGAGTTTAGCATCAAACCCCGGTTCACACTGCCACGACTTGTCATGCGACTTCAGAGTTGCAATGGAACCGTTCTAATCGGTGCGACTCAAGACGCTCCGACTTAGAAAAAGGTTCCTGCACTACTTCAATACGACTTGCATTGACTTCTGTTAAAGAACTTGTATGCAAGCCGCGATAAAGTCGCGCAGGGATGTCGGATTCAAAGTTGTGGCAATGTGAACCCAGGCTAAGGCTGAAGTTGAATTTGCTCATATTTTGCCTTCCCTGGGCTCCTCCCTCCCTCCTTATACATTAAAGGGGAAAAAAGTATTTGATCCCCTGCTGATTTTGTACGTTTGCCCCACTGACAAAGAAATGATCAGTCTATAATTTTAATGGTCGCTTTATTTTAACAGTGAGAGAGACAGAACAACAACAATAATATCCAGAAAAACGCATTTCAAAAAAAGTTATAAAATTGATTTGCATTTTAATGAGTGAAATAAATATTTGAATCTCCTATCAATCAGCAAGATTTCTGGCTCCCAGGTGTCTTCTATACAGATAACGAGCTGAGATTAGGAGCACTCTCTTAAAGGGAGTGCTCCTAATCTCAGCTTGTTACCTGTATAAAAGACACCTGTCCACAGAATCAATCAATCAGATTCCAATCTCTCCACCATGGCCAAGACCAAAGAGCTGTCCAAGGATGTCAGGGAGAAGATTGTAGACCTACACAAGGCTGGAATGGGCTACAAGACCGTCGCCAAGCAGCTTGGTGAGAGGGTGACAACAGTTGGTGCGATTATTCGCAAATTGAAGAAACACAAAATAACGATCAATCTCCCTTTGTCTGGGGCTCCATGTAAGATCTCACCTCGTGGAGTTTCAATGATCATGAGAACGGTGAGGAATCAGCCCAGAACTACACAGGAGAATCTTGTCAATGATCTCAAGGCAGCTGGGACCATAGTCACCAATAAAACAATTGGTAACACACTACACTGTGAAGGACTGAAATCCTGCAGCCCCAGCAAGGACCCCCTGCTCAGGAAAGCACATGTACAGCCTGTCTGAAGTTTGCTAATGAACTGGGGAGGAGAACTGGGGGAAAGTGTTGTGAGCAGATGAGACCAAAATCAAGCTCCTTGGCATCAACTCAACTCGCCGTGTTTGGAGGAGGAGGAATGCTGCCTATGACCCCAAGAACACCATCCCCACCGTCATACATGGAGGTGGAAACATTATGCTTTGAGGGTGTTTTTCTGCTAAGGGGACAGAACAACTTCACCGCATCAAAAAGGGACCATGGACGGGGCCATGTACCGTCAAATTTTGGGTGAGAACCTCCTTCCCTCAGCCAGGGCATTGAAAATGGGTCGTGGATGGGTCTTCCAGCATGACAATGACCCAAAACACACGGCCAAGGCAACAAAGGAGTGGCTCAAGAAAAAGCACATTAAGGTCCTGGAGTGGCCTAGTCAGTCTCCAGACCTTAATCCCATAGAAAATATGTGGAGGGAGCTAAAGGTTCGAGTTACCAAATGTCAGCCTGGAAACCTTAATGACTTGGAGAGGATCTGCAAAGAGGACAAAATCCCTCCTGAGATGTGTGCAAACCTGGTGGCCAACTACAAGAAATGTCTGACTTCTGTGATTGCCAACAAGGGTTTTGTCACCAAGTACTAAGTCATGTTTTGTGAAGGGGTCAAATACTTATTTCACTCATTAAAATGCAAATCAATTTATAACTTTTTGAAATGCGGTTTTCTGGATATTTTTGTTGTTATTCTGTCTCTCACTGTTAAAATAAACCGACCATTAAAATTATAAACGGATCATTTCTTTGTCAGTGGGCAAAACATACAAAATCAGCAGGGGATCAAATACTTTTTTTTCCCCCTCATTGTATGCATGCTAATGAAATTTTTAAACAAAAACTCATTTTTATTACACAATGGATTTTAGACTCAACTCTGTGCATCTGGTGGCTGGTACGAGAGGCTGGCAGGATGCTGTACATAGCTTCCTAAAAACATCACAGCACACTCCTATGCAGTACTCCTATGGAGGGCCCTCAGTCCTAAGCAGTGGGCTGGCTCTTGGGAGGAGTTATGCAAATATCAAAATGCCTTGATAGCGGTCTGGAGAAGTGGGCGTTCCTCTGCAGACTACATTTGCATCCAGACCACCCTAGGTAACACCCACATGATGCTGAGCCTGCATGATTGAAAGACCGGAAAACCAATGAATAAAAAAGAGGCGGGCCAGGGACTGTAAGGCTGGGCAGGAAAGGGCTGATGAGGGACATCTTCCAGCCAGAAAATAAGTCAGACTCTGATTTGCCACAGCTTCTAATGGACATTTGGGAAGCTCAAAATGCACCAGGTTCCGCCATCTTTTTTTAAAGGGGTTGTAAAGTCTTGTTTTAAAAAATAAAATAAATAACAAACATGTTATACTTACCTCCTCTGTGCAAGGGTTTTGCACAGAGTGGCCCTGATCCTCCTCTTCTGGGGTCCCTGCGCGGATCTCCTGGCTCCTCCTCTTCGAGTGCCCCAACGGAAAATCGCTTTCCCTGGGGGCATTCGTACGGGCGCGCTCCCTTGTCCTGCTGCTGCGTCCATTGACACAGACAGCAAGATCCGGCCCCCCATTGGATTTAATTGACAGCAGTGGGAGCCGCTATCAATCTATCCAATGAGGACCAGAGACACCAGCTGGAGCTGCTATGCTCATCCCCCGTCGCTGGAAAGACCGAGTACAGGTAAGTAAAAGCGGGGGGGGGGGGGGGCAGCTGCAGCGCAGCATAGAATGCATTAAGGTGAAAAACCCTGAGGCTTTACAGCCCCTTTAAGTCACCTTTTATACCCCAACGGTTGCCTGTCCACATGTTGCCACCAGCCTCTCCATTTTTAAAAGCACACTAATAACAGCTGGAATCATAAAAAATAAAATGGGTAACCAGACTCACGGATGTTTTTGGCCACCTCATCGAGCTTATCCTGCGATCTACTGATAAGGACGATGGACATTCCACGCCTCGCCAGCTGCAGAAAAACAACAATAATTTAGTACAAAAAACAAAAAATCCACAAACCGAAGTAATCATGGAAGGGAGTATGGAACATCAATGTAATAAGAACGGAAGGTGCATTGCAATAAGCATTTTTAGCCCTTCAGCCCTCCTCTTTGATGCAATTCTTGCCATTATTGGGGAGAACGTAGAAGCCCACACACGTCCAATAATCTTCATAAAAATACAGGCAGTCCCCAAACAAGATCGGTTCTGTAAGTTTGTTCTTAAAGTAATTGTAAAGGTTCATTTTTTTGTTTTTTGTTATAAAAATAACAAACATGTTATATTTACCTGCTCTGTGTTGAGGGTTTTGCACAGAGCGGGCCCGATCCTCTTCTTCTGGGGTGCCCCGTTGCCACTCCTGGTTCCTGCCTTTCATCAAGTACCCCCATGGAAAGTCGCTTTCCATTGAGGTACCTGTGCGGGCTCGCTCCCAAGTCCTGCTGCTGCGTCCATTGACACAGACAGCACGACCCTGCCCCATCCCCCTGCATCACAGGATTAGATTGACAGCAGGGGGAGCCAATGGCTCCTGCTGCTATCCATCTGTCCAATGAGGAGAGAGACAGCGGCTGGGCTCGTGCACATCGCTGGATTGGATCGGGCTCATGTAAGAAAAAGGGCGGGGAGGGGGGCTGCAGCACAAAAGGTGACTTTACAACCACTTTAAAAGTAGAAATATAGGCAGAACTTTTTTTTTTTAATTTGGGTTAACGTATGGGAGGGTTATAACCCGTCAGATTTTTTTTTTTCTTCCCATTTTGGATAGAGCAAGGGCCATCTGTTTCCCATTGCAGAGATTTCCCTTCACTTCCTGTCCCATAGCCAAACAGGAAGCGAGAGGAAATCCCTACAAATTAAGGGAATCCCTTGGGGACCCCCAGGTCACCAGAACTAGTGTCCCCATTGGAAGATTTCCTCTCTATTGCTTTTCTAGGTACAACTCAAAATGTGGGATTTTCTTTTACTTTCACTTACCATAAAAAAAAAAAAAAAAAGTAAAAAAAAAAAAAACAGACAAGAAATAGAGAGGGGGCACAGACAGCAATAAAAACTGACAGGGGTTCTAATCCCTCTCCACTCCATCCAAAACTAAACAAAAAGTTTTGCCTTTAGTTATACTTGAAGTTGAATTTGTAAGTTGGAACAGGTACATTTTTTAAGTGCAACTCCAGTTCAAAAAATTATTTAACTTTTTTGGATAGAATAAGAAAGGGTTAACAGCCCTGTAAGGTTTGTTTTGCTGTCTGCTGTCTGTGCTCCTCACTTTCTGTCCCTGTGACAATTGGATTTTGAAAACTGAGATGTTGTGGAAACAAGAATTGGTGATATTGGGGGTCAATTCACTAAGGGTTAAATAACAGGTAATAATACGCAGTAAAATACTGCATGCGGTAACAATTGTGCAAGTGTTCAATCCACTAAGAATTTGGAATGCGGTATTTGTTCTAGTTAGAAGCAGAAGACATATTGGCCTAAATTGATGAATAAATTCGATTTTTTACATTTTTTTATTGGAAATGTTTTATAGCATAAAGTAAAAAATATAGTTTTTTTTTTTTTAAATTGATGGTCTTTTTTTGTTTATAGCGCAAATATCACCAAAAGAAAAGCTCTATAGGAAAAAAAAATAAAACATCAATTTTATTTGTGCACAGAGTCGCACGACCACGCAATTGTCAGTTAAAGTAACGCAGTGCCATATTGCAAAAAATGGCCTGGTCATGGGGGGGGGGGTAAACCTTCTGTAGCTGAAAAGGTTAAATAAAAAAAAAAGAAAATGAATTAAAAAATTATCTATTCAAGCATTTATTCTTTTCTCAAAAAAGTTCCTTCCGTTTCTCCCAGCCTCTTCCAAATCTTCAAATGTTTTTTTTTTTTTTACTGTGATCAGCTTTCCTCTTAGAGGGTGGCTACATTTGTTCTGCATGGTGCCACTGTATGTTGGAACATAGCCACCCTCTTTTGCTCATGGCCAAGATGGACTATGGGATGTGTGTCATGCATAGTGCTCATGTACATGTGCAGGGGATGAGAGGAGAGGATATCAGGATGGATTTGGGTATGTATACTACTTCTTTGTAAAATATTTTAAATGAGTATATCACTGTATTAAAGGGATATTAAAAGCTGATTTTTTTTCTTTTTTAACCACCTCAATACAGGGCACGTACACCCCCTTCCTGCCCAAGCCATTTTTCAGTTTTCAGCGCTGTCGCACTTTGAATGACAATTGCGCGGTCGTGTTACACTGCACCTTAATTAAATTTTTATCATTTTTTCCCCACAAATAGAGCTTTCTTTTGGTGGTATTTGATCACCTCTGCGGTTTTTATTTCTTGCGCTATAAACAAAAGAAGAGGGACAATTTTGAAAAAACACAATATTTTTTACTTTTTGCTATAATAAATATCCAATTTTTTTTTTTTTTTTAACAAATTTTTTCCTCAGTTTAGGCCGATACGTATTCTTCTACATATTTTTGGTAAAAAAAAATTGCGATAAGCGTATATTGATTGGTTTGCGCAAAAGTTATAGCGTCTACAAAATACGGGATAGATTTATAGCATTTTTATTATTTATTTATTTTTTACTAGTAATGGCGGCGATCTGCAATTTTTATTGTGACTGCGATATTGCGGCGGACACATCGGACACTTTTGACACATTTTTGGGACCATTCACATTTATACAGCAATCAATGCTATAAAATTGCATTGATTACTGTGTAAATGTGACTGGCAGGGAAGGGGTTAACACTAGGGGGCGCTCGAGGGGTTAATGTATTACCCAAGGAGGTGATTCTAACTGTGGGGGGAGGGGACTGACTGGGGGAGGTGACCGATCGCTGTCCCTATGTACAAGGGACACGCCATCGGTCTCCTCTCCTCTCTGACAGGACGTGGATCTGTGTTTACATGCACAGATCCACGCTCCTGCTGTGTTACCCGGCAATCGCGGGTGCCCGGCGGACATCGCGGCCGCCGGGCACGCGCACCGGGTCCCGAGTGACACGGTGGGCGCGCGCGCGCGCCCCCTAGTGGCTCGGGAAGGCGAGGACGTCATATGACGTCCTCCCAGAATAACAGAAGCCTCATCCAGCCGTCATATGACGGTGGGCGGTGGCTTAGTGGTTAAATAACAAACATGTCATACATACTCAATGGTTTTACACAGAGCAGCCCCGATCCTCCTCTTCTTGGGTCTCCCGCCGATGCTCTTGCCACCTCCCCACCTGCTGAGCGCCCCCAGAGCAAGCAGGCCAGTCCGGGCCTGATGGGGGCACCTAAGCAGGCTCGCTCCAGATGCCGCTGCTCTGTGTCCATTCAAATGTGAAGCGTGGCTCGGCCCCGCCCCACCGCTATATCATCATTGGCTGTGATTGACAGTAGCAGGAGTCAATGAGGGGAAGGAAAGACCCAGGAGAGCTGCTACTCTCATGCACATCGCTGGATCGCGATGGGGCTCAGGTAAGTATTTAGGGGGAGCTGCACACAGAAGGTTTTTTTTTTTTTTTAACCTTTATGCATAGAATGCATGAAAGTTAAAAAAAAAAAAAAAAAAAAACCTTGAGCCTTTACAATCACTTTAAATGATATTGTTTATATCTGACAGGAGTTCAGGTTTAATGGGTATAGCAAAACCCAAATTCTCACCTCCTCTGCGTACGCCTTTCCAATTCCATCCGTAGCTCCAGTTACAACTGCGGAGAAAAGAGAACAGAAAAGGGTGAGATGATGATGCTCATTAACATCAATATACAGCACTTATTAACAGACATTCACTGGCATGTCAGAGATATCAATGGGCTCATCTAAAGTACATGTACACCCTTCCAAACCAGTGATTCCTGCACGACATATCTCATAAATGTAGATTTGCTGATGACGACAACAGTAGTCCATGACTGTGTATAGTCTTAAAACAGCCACTTGTAGACTCCATAAGAAGCCTGTGTGACAGGGTGACAACGTAGAACAGGAACAGAGAGTTTCTGCATAAATGGGTTAGGGGGGCTCTGAACACCAAAGCGGAGTATGAGCCTTGTAGTTTGGGTAAGTTGATCCTGGGGAGGCAGTCTATAGGTAGCGAAGGACCAGCGTGCACTTAAAGGTTTGCAGTATAAGCGTCACACTAATATTTCAGAACCCAAAAGGGGTTTTTTTTTTCTGGAATAAAACAATCCAAATAAAATTCACGTTAATAACCCCTTCATGCGTAAGCCTTTTTCTGACATTTGTTGTTTACATGGTAAAATCCATATTTTTTGCTAGAAAATTACTTAGAACCCCCAAACACATTAATATCTCTCTATAGATAGATAGATAGATAGATAGATAGATAGATAGATAGATAGATAGATAGATAGATAGATAGATAGATAGATAGATTTTAGCAGAGACCCTAGAGATTAAAATGGCGGTCATTGCAATATTTTATGTCACACTGTATTTGCGCAGCAGTCTTTTAAATGCAATTTTTTTGTAAGAAATACACATGAATAATAAAAAAAATAAAAATTAAAAAAAAACAGTAAGTTAGCCCAAAATTTTTTTTATAATATGAAAGATGATGTTACGCCGAGTAAATAGATACCCAACACGTCATGCTTTAAAATTGCGCACGCTCGTGGAATGGCGCCAAACTACGGTACTTAAAAATCTCCATAGGCGACGCTTTAAAAATTTCTACAGGTTACCAGTTAAGAGTTAGAGGAGGTCCTAGCCCTGGCCGCTGGACGACGTCACCCTATGACGAAATGCATAGGGTGGAGCGACCCGCTGACGTCACCAATACCCTCGAGTGTGGAAGGATGGGTTGTTTGGATGTGTGCAGGCCGACGTTCCAAGCGTTAAGGCAAACTCCTTTCTACATTGCTGTAAGTGCAATTTATTGTATGTGTGAATAAAAGGTTTTAAGGATTGTACACCATGTGGGGCTTTTTTATATTTTGGTGAACGAGGTTACTCTCGTACTGGGTTAAGGAGTTCGCTAAGGACAGGAGAGCTCTGGGAAGCGTTAAAGGCCTTGGCTGGGCTATAGCCACAAGTGCGCACAACCTCTCTGTAGTGAGAGGTCATTTGGAGCTGGTAAGCAGACATTTCTGCCTTTGGAGGCGGCATTGATGCACAGATCACTTTCTATGGTGTTGGATGGTGGAGATGCACATCAAAAGTATGAATAAGATTTATTGTCACATCAGTTGTGGACAAAATTTCTTTATTTTTTTATTGTTTTTTATAATTTAGTGCAGCTTTATATATTTATCCAAGAAGGTCTTGTGCTTTTTGAATTATTGCTCTCGCTCTAACGATCGTAGCGATACTTCACATGTGTGGTTTGAACACTGTTTACATTTGCGGGCGCGGCTTACGAATGCTTTCGCTTCTGCACGTGAGCACGGAGGGATGGGGTGCTTTAAATTGATTTTTTTTTTTTTTGTTCTTATTTATTTTTTCACTGTCCTTGAAAAAAAAAAATGATTGCTGTCACAAGGAATGTAAACATCCCTTGTGACAGTAATAGGCAGTGAAGGTACTCTTTATGGAGAGACCTGGGGGTCTATAAGACCCCAAATCCCTCCTTTGCACTTAAAAGCATTCAAAACACCAAGTTTGGCCGTTTTGAATACAGTCATTAAAAAAAAAAAAAAAAAAAATGGCGCCTTTAAGTCTTCAGTAATCCGGAAGACATGACATCGCTTCCAGGTTACTAGATTAGAGACCCGATTGAGGCCGAATCCGGCATTGTTCGGGTCTCTGGCCCTGCTCCGTGTAATGGTTTAGCACAGAACAGCCCTGATCCTCCTCTTCTTGGGTCCCTCGTGCTCTGTGTAATGGCGCAGCACAGCCCCGCTCTCTGCTCCTGCCTCACTGGCTGTGACTGACAGCAGCGGGAGCCAATGGCTCCTCCAGCTGCTGCTGCATCACAGCCAATGAGAAGGAAGAGACCCGGGAGAGCCTTGGCTCTTGTGCACATCGCTGGATCGAGATCGGGCTAGAGTAAGTATTAATGAAATATACAGTTTCCTAAGTTTAGTTATAACAACTATTAAAAAATGTAAATGACAAAGCAAGGGCCTCAACATGTCACATTAAAGAATATGTTACCCCCAACATTTCATATCCGGATATGTGCCTGCTCTGCCATGTACTTCTATGAAAAAGTCTCCCGTTTTCCTTTGTATTGCTTCCTTTATGTGAAATGGTGTTCCTTCCAGTCCCTCTGCTTTCCTATTAAAAACTGACCACACTAAGCAGGAGAGCACAATGTGGTCAGTTCTCTAGCCATGCTGGGAACGCAGTGTGCTCTCCTCCAATGATCAGACTTGTCCTGACACGCTCCCCGCTGCACAGCCATTCACTGGGAAGCTCAGTGTGCTGCTGCTTCTCCTCCCCCAGCTCTTATGCAGCTGAGAACAGAGGGAATCTGATCATTTATAAAAAAAAAAAAAAAAGAGGAAAAAAAAAAAAAAAAAAAGTATTTATAATTTTTTTTTTATATCTATACACAAATATTTTGCTTTTTATTTCCATTTTAAACTAAATGTGTTTTACAAGGTGATCGTTTAAAATCACTTTAAAATTTGATTGTAACTTTTTTTGTTTTTTTTAAACAACAAGCATGTTATACTTACCTCCTCTGTGCAGTTGGATTTGCACAGAGCAGCCCGGATCCTTCTCTTCTCAGGTCCCTCTTCAGTGCTCCTGGCCCCTCCCTCCTGTTGAGTGCCCCCACAGCAAGCAGCTTGCTATGGGGGCACCCGAGCCGGGTCACAGCTCCCTGTGTCCATTCAGAGACGGAACCCTCGTTTCGGCCCCGACCCCTCTCTCTCCTGGTTGACTAATGCCGCTTACACACGATCGGAAATTCGACCAGCAAAAGACCGATGAGAGCTTTTGGTTCGGAAAATGCGACCGTGTGTATGCTCCATCGGACTTTTGCTGGCCGAATTCCAGCCAGCAAAAGATTGAGAGCATGTTCTCAATTTTTCGGTCGGAAAAAGTTCCGATCATCTGTATCAATTCCGACGCGCAAAATTCCCATGCATGCTCAGAAACAATTCAGCGCATGCTCAGAACCATTGAACTTCATTTTCTCAGCTCGTCATAGTGTCGTACGTCACCGCGTTCTTGGCGGTCAGCGAACTTTTGTGTGACCGTGTGTATGCAAGCCAAGCTTGAGTGGAATTCCATCAGAAAAAACATCCAAGATTTTTCTGACGGAAAATTCGCTCGTGTGTACGGGGCATAACTGACTTTGATTGACAGCAGCGGGAGCCCAGGGCGCCGCTGTTGTGTCTTATCCAATCAGGAGGGAGAGTCCCGGATGGCCGAGACAGAGATGGGGATCAGGTAAGTATTATGGGGAGGCTGCTACACACAGAAGGCTTTTTATCTTAATGCATGTATATAGAGTAAAAAAACCTTCTGACTTTACTGATATATGGCTGCTGTACCACGTACTTGTATGAGAAAGTCTCCAGTTCTCTTTGTATTGCTTCCATTGTGTGAAATCCCTGGTGTTCCTGCCAGTCCTTCTGCTTTCCTATTAAAAACTGACCACAGTAGACAGGAGAGCACAGCGTGGTCAATTCTCTAGGTGTGCTGGGAACTCAGCCTGCTCTCCTCCAATGATCATACTTAGCCTGACACCCCCCTTCCTGCCATTCACTGGGAAGATCAGTGTCCTGCTGTTTCTCCTCCCCCGACTCTCTAAGATCCTTATGCAGCTGAGAGCAAAGAGTATGTGATCTTTTTTTTTTTTATTAAAGATGGAAAAAAAAAACACAGGTATTTAGAATGTTTTTATATCTATACACAAATGTTTTGCCTTTTTATTTCTATTTTAAACTGAATGGGTTGTTTTATATATAAAACTTTAAAGGTTTCAACTATTTGGCACGTCCGTCAAGCCTCCAAAGACGAGACCACCTTCTAGAAGATCGCTCGCCGTCTAGAGAAGCAATAGCAGGCAGCGTGGGTTAAAAATATCCTCCACTCTTTGTCCTCAACTTTCTGGGAACAGTTATTTTTAGCAGCTACCCAATCAACCTTATCTAAATCAAACATCAAAAATAGACTAGAAAAACACTGCAAGCAAAAGGGGGTATTTTTAGCTGCCCTGTCTCTTCCTTCATCCACAGAAATCTGAAAGCTCGGCTCAAGCACGATCAACTTGCCAATTCAAAGCAAGTCCCATTTTGTGACCCCCCCCCCCCCCATCCTTTTCTTCCCAAACACCTGAATAGAGCAAACACTCGATTGATTAAAGATTAATACTGCTGCAGACTCGTGACAGATGCCTCTCCTATCAGTTCTTTTGGGAAGGCGAAGAAGGGGGGGGGGGGGGAGAGAAAGGTGGGGGGGGGGGCAGTGTGCATAAGAGGGATGACAGAAAACTTACATCAGTATTCCTCTTGGGGATCTATTACATAGAAAGAAAATTGCTATTTCAATTCCCCTTTGTTGCTAAAAATAGCAGCCCCAATTGATTCAAGCAAACAGGGCACCGGCTTAGCAGAGCCGAATATAGAAAGCGCTGAATTCCCCGAGACTGAATGCTAACGCAGCCTAACAGATGCCAGCTCACATTTAACAAAGAACAAAAGATGAGAAGTATGCAGGCTGCAAGTTAATAAGACAGGAGCAACTCCCTGCATCGTTATGAAAGAAAAGAAAGAAAGAAAAAAAAAAAAAAAAAAAGAAGAGCTGAAGAAATGATAAACATGGCGGGAAAGAATGAAGATGGAAGCTGGTGAGACCGCGGATAGGCGGGCGGTGAATCTATTTACCTACCAGCTTGTGACTTACAGTATGGTGCTAGAGAAATCATAGGAATCAGGGCACAAAACATGCTAAGGCTGCTCAAAGTCGACACGCCTAAAAATTATTATATATATTTATTACACACACACACATACATATACACACACATACACATACACCGTATATACTCGAGTATAGGCCAACCCGAATATAAGCCGAGGTACCTAATTTTACCACAAAGAAACTGCGAAAATGTATTGGACTCGAGTATAAGCCTAGAGTGGGAAAATGCAGCATCTACAGCCTCACTGCGCCCATTTGCAGCCTCACTGTGCCCATCTGCAGCCTCACTGTGCCCATCTGCAGCCTCACTGTGCCGTACCTTTGATTACTAAAACAGCGGGAGTCTCCCGCTGTGTTATGCAGCCGGTTCGGTGGACGTCCACTGTAACAAAGCCCCGCCTCCTCCTTGTCCGTGATAGAGGAACACTGTTAGGCCTCTTTCACACGAACTGTCCGTTCAGGTCCGCCTGTCAGTTTTTTAGGCGGACCTGAACGGACCCTCCATAGATCTCTATGGAGCGTCGGATGTCAGTGGTGACATGTCCGCTGACATCCGACCCGCTCCAATCAGAAAAAGTGTAACGGAGGAAAAACCTACTTTTCCATCCGTTTTCGGATCGGATCGGGTGACGACGGACTCTACGGTCCGTCATCATCCGATCCCCCCATAGGGCAGAGCGGCGCTCTGACAGGTCCGTCGCTGCACAGTGTGCAGAGACAGACCTGTCATCTGCCTGCTCAGCGGGGATCGGCGGAGCGATCCCCCGCTGAGCAGAGCGGGCTCCCTACACGGACACGTCCATGTGAAGGAGCCCTTACAGTTTCCCAGCATTGTATCAGTGTTCTTCTATCAGGCGAGGAGGAGGCGGGGCTTTGTTACGAGGACAGCCGCCAAACCGACTGCATAACACTGAAGGAGACACCCGCTGTTTTAGTAATCAAAGGTACGGCTGCTGTACGCCCTAAAAAATGGGCTGAAAAACTCGGCTTATACTTGAGTGTATAATTTATATATATATATATATATATTTTTATTATTATTTTCAATGGAGGCACATAAGCTTGGAACCAAAGCAAAAAATACCTTTGTAGTAACAAGAGCCTAAGGGACTAACCCTTCAGGCCGAATCAGCATCTAATATGTAGCCCCTCCCCTTTAGTGGAGATCACCTGACTGATGCCTAGGCTGCGATGGCCTCAAGCAGCTCCCCCTGCTGGACAGGTAAGCAGCAGAGTGTGCAAGAGGGCCTGGTGTTTGTTAGCTATGAGCCCCCTTTAGGACAGCATGCTTACCTTCTGCTGAACACCGCACAGAAATGTAGGTGGTTTTAGTGCCGATATACCGTGTTTCCCCGAAAATAAGACCGGGTCTTATATTAAATTTTGGCTACAAAAAAAAAAAAAAAAAAAAAAAAAAAAAAAAAAAAAAAAAAAAACACACTAGGGCTTATTTTCAGGGGATATCTTAGTTATTTACTGTATGTACAAAAAAGTTTCCCCCCCGTCAGCTCAGGAGTCAGCATTGTGAAATTCTGTAATTCCAAAAATAAACCTTCCTTGTAAACTCATGTAATGAGTTCTGTAAAAAGATTACATAAATGTGCAGTGTGTCGCCTTGTGTAATTTTATTGTGGAAAATACCCTATTTGCAGCATCGCTGGGCGCTCACGTGACCCACCGGAGCTCTTTTTCCCCGCTCTGAACACTGCAGAGGGAGAGGCCGAGATCCCCGCTGACGTCAGCCCAATCCGAGCGATGCAGAAGGAGGGGCTGCTGACGTCACCCGGGAGGAGAAGAGCTCCAGGGGGTCACGTGAGCGCCCAGCGGTGCTGTAATTAAGGTATTTTCCACAAGGAGACGCACTGCACATTATATAATCTTTTTACAGAACGGATTACAGGACTTGAACTAGGGCTTATTCTCGGGGTAGGGCTTATATTGCAGCCATTACAGAAACTCACGCTAAGTCTTATTTTCAGGGTAGGGCTTATTTTTGGGGAAAAAGGGTATATTTCATCCGGGTCAATTCACAAAGCTTTACCGCATGCGATAAGGGTTTTACATTACTCATTTGCATACATTATCGCATGTGGGAAATTAAGTCCAATTCACAAAAAAAGTGCTGGTAAATTTTGCATAAAAAGCTCTTAAGCCCAATTTACAAACCAGAGTGTAAAAAAGCATGCGATAATTACCACCAGGGTTTAGCTGGCTGTATCACACGCGGTATTTGTCAAAAACCAAGCCTGGGGGGGGGGTAGGGGGACCCCCTCGCTGTTTTTTGAAAAATAGCTGGTTGCTAAGGAGCGGGACGGGAAGCCGGCCGCCACAAATAAAGAGCGGTAAATAATTACCGCTAAATCGAACAAATACCGCATTCGGTATTTAACTTAAAATTCTTAGTGAAATGGACATTTGCACAATTGTTACCGCATGCGGTATTTTACAGCATTTTATTAGCCGTTATTCACATTGACTCCTATTGTAAGTGTTTTACAGGGAGCAGTGAGCCATTAACATTAGTCCATGCCCAAAAAGGAGCATAAGATCGAACGGCACTGCATAAGGCACACATTATTGCTGAAAGCGCTAATAAAGGATAGTTCACCTTTGGGAACAGGTTACGCGTTTCACCTGTTTTTAAGGGGGGGCGGGGCAACAACGTATAACATGTTCCCAGTGCTGAAGCCGCTGCCCTATGCCCCTCCCTGTGGCAGCAGTACGGGGAGAAGTTTCCTGTACTAGCTGTCACTTTTTAAAATCAGCGCAGCCGTGCAGGGCTCCGCCCACACGGCCTCGTCATTCCTTCACACAGCTGTGTGTATGAATGAACTACAAGTCCAGACATCCTTTGCGGTTGTCGGCTTGTAGTTCTCAAGGAACTAAAATGGTGCTGTGGTAGTTCATTGATTCTTCCTGTCAGATTGCATCTGCTTGCCCGTACAGGATGTATACAGATACACTGACAGACCTGTGGGGCACTGGCGATTAGCAATGCTTTACAGCAGGGATATGCAATCAGCTGTTGCAAAACTACAAGTCCCATCATGCCTTTGCCTCTGGGTGTCATGCTTGTGGCTGTCAGAGTCTTGCTATGCCTCATGGGACTTTTAGTTCTGCAACAGCTGGAGGTCCGCTAATTGCATATCCCTGCTTTACAGGCTCCAAAAAAATAAAAAAAATTAAAAATAATAATAAATGCACATCTTTTTACCTGCAAAAAAATGTGCATTCATTATTTTTTTCTAAAAGTTGAACTTATCCTTTAGAAAGAGAAGTTCGGAATTAAAAAAAAAAAAAAAAATATATGTATAAATCACCTAGGTGGATGCAGCATCGATCCGATTCTGCATCTGTCCCCCGCTGGCTCTGCAGTGAAAACTGAGTGATCAAACATCACTGATCGCTCAAGTTCTCCCCCTCCGCTCTGAGCAGACAGCTGTGATTGTCAGTCTCCAGCTCTCTGCTTTCCCCTCCAGTGCTCACTGGTGTGCTGGGCTGTGGAAGGGGCAAAGGGAGGGGGGCTGGCTCAGCCTCTCAGCGAATCGCTGAGAGGCTGAGCCAGGTGCCGGTCCAGGCTTCTGGGAGGACACGGACCATATGGTTGGGATCTTTGCCCAGCCTGGACTGGCTCTGGCCCACTGGCTGGCTCAGCCTCTCAGCGAATCACAGAGAGGCTGAACTAGGTGCCGGTCCAGGCTTCTGGGAGGACATGGACCATATGGTTGGGATCTTTACTCAGCCTCGACCGGCTCTGGCCCACTGTTCTGTTCTGTACTTGCCAAATATGCTGCAGTAATCTACCTTCACTGAGTCTGGCTGCAACCATTTTACTTGTGGGCAGCTGAAACTGCTGCCTGTTCACTTCCTGGATTTACACAGACACACCTCCAGCTCTGCAGCTCCCATTGGCCCTCTTATGACTCATGCCCCCCCCCTTCCTGGTAAACTCTCACCAGAGTGAGAGAGAGAGCTGTGCATGATGTCATAAGCCTAGGCTAATGACCAGACAAGAAACAGGAAGTGGGCTGTATAAGGGATTTACTGGCAGAAAAAAAATGTTTTACTTTTCAAAGTTAAAACCAACAAGGGCAGAAGATTTAATGGGTGGAAAGATGAAAAAATGACTGAAGGTCCGCTTTAAGCACAACACACTATTGTATGTTGTGGCGCAGTACCCCATTAAAAAACGTTACATGCACTGGAGCGCAAAATGGAGCGCAGCAATGCAGGTCTGTCAGCAAGGCGCGTTTGGTGTGAGGAGTTGCTGTGCATTGCGTTAAAGCACACAGTTACCGTAACACCATTGTGTGAACGGGCCCTAATAGAAATGCTGATTGTCCCTTTAAAAGTAGCCGCTAGCAGGCTTCAGCTTGTTGTCCCATTATGCTCTGTGTTTACCACCCCCCCAAAACAATAGTCAACAAAGCTGCATGAAGATCGTTGAAAAAGGTTTGGAAATTCTTTGTCAAAACACATTGCTCTTACACATACTGAAGGCATAACTACAAGGACTACATCTGCTGCATTTGGGATCATTCACAATTCAATGACAGGTGCAATTGACCTGCAGTTGACCTATTCTGACCTGCTTCAAGGGGGGTTTTGCACTCCTATAGACTTGTAATGCCGCATACACATGACCGGTTTGTCCGTCAGAATAAACTCCGAAGGTTTCTCCGCCGGAATTCCATTCAAGCGGTCTTGCTTACACACGGTCAATCCAAAGTCCGACCGTCCAGAACGCAGTGACGTACAGCACGTAAGACGGGAATAGAAAAAGGACGTTCAATAGCCAGTAGCCAATAGCTTCCGTCTCATACTTGCTTCGGAGCATGCGTTGTTTTTGGTCCATCGGAACAGCATACAGACGAGCGGTTTTGCCGATAGAAACTGGTTCCGGCGGAAAGATTTAGAACATTTTCAATTTCTAGGTCCATCAGAATTTTCAAAAGAAAAGGTCCGATGAAGCACACACACACACACACACACACGATCGGACTATACGATGAAACGATTCTGTCTGACTTTTCCTGTCGGACATTCCGCTTGTGTGTACGCGGCATAAGAGACTGGAAATCCTGTTCGAGGTGAACAGAAGCCTGTTGACATCAACGCTGTATCCTGGCCTAGGCCAACAAGGCCCAGGCCTAGGGCAGCACTTTGCAGGGGGGCAGCACGGAAAGAGTCCCCGCCGGCTTGCGCTACACTGGTATGCCCTGTACACACGGTCGGATTTTCTGACGGAAAAAGTGCGATCGGATTGTGTTGTCGGAAACTCCAATCGTGTGTGGGCTTCATCTGACTTTTTCCGCCGGAATTTCCAACACACAAAGTTTGAGGGCAGGATGTAAAAAATTTTCCGACAACAAAATCCGATCGTTTAAATTCTGATCGTGTGTACACAAATCCAACGCACAAAGTGCCACGCATGCTCAGCATAAATTAAGAGACGAAAGCTATTGGCTACTGCCCCGTTTATAGTCCCGATGTACGCGTTTTACGTCACCGACAACTTTGTGCGACCGTGTGTATGCAAGACAAGTTTGAGCCAACATCCATTCGGAAAAATTCAGATGGATTTTGTTGTCGGAATGTCCGATCAATGTCCGATCGTGTGTACAGGGCATTAGTGTAGCACCAGTCCTATGTGGCGGACTGAGCTGAGAGGCAAATTAGTCTAGCACCCCCATAAAGCAGCCGCACTGCTTCCGGTATGCGGGCGGCCGGCATTCCACAACTGTGAGGGGGGGGGGCCCCGCTTCTAATTTAGACTGTCCTATCATCCTGGACCACAAACCTTCCTCACTGTGCTATATGTATTCTGCTGCACCATTGGCATGGTTATATTCCCCCCCACCCAGGCCCTCAGAACTAGTGTCCCCACTAGAAAATTTCAGGGTGGGTCTTAAACAGCAAGGGGTGTGGCCTTGACAGCAAGGGGTGGGTCATATCTAAATTAGGGGGTGCACGAGTTTAGTCAGGCCTAGGGCAGCACAAAACCTAAATACACACTGCTTGACATATGCTCGAAGGTTGGCTATACAGTGAGGGAAAAAAGTATTTGATCCCCTGCTGATTTTGTAGGTTTGCCCCACTGACAAAGAAATGATCGGTCTATAATTTTAATGGTCGGTTTATTTTAACAGTGAGAGACAGAATAACAACAACAATATCCAGAAAAACACATTCCAAAAAAGTTATAAGTTGATTTGCATTTTAATGAGTGAAATAAATATTTGATCCCCTATCAAATCAGCAAGATTTCTGGCTCCCAGGTGTCTTCTATACAGGTAATGAGCTGAGATTAGGAGCACTCCCTTAAAGGGAGTGCTCCTAATCTCAGCTTGTTACCTGTATAAAAAGATGACTGTCCACAGAAGCAATCAATCAGATTCTAATTACTCCACCATGGCCAAGACCAAAGAGCTGTCCAAGGATGTCGGGGACAAGATTGTAGACCTACACAAGGCTGGAATGGGCTACAAGACCATCGCCAAGCAGCTTGGTGAGAGGGTGACCACAGTTGGTGCGATTATTTGCAAATGGAAGAAACACAAAATAACTATCAATCTCCCTCGGTCTGGGGCTGTAAGATCTCACCTCATGGAGTTTCAATGATCATGAGAACGGTGAGGAATCAGCCCAGAACTACACAGGAGAATCTTGTCAATGATCTCAAGGCAGCTGGGACCATAGTCACCAAGAAAACAATTGGTAACACACTACACTGTGAAGGACTGAAATCCTGCAGCGCCTGCAAGGTCCCCCTGCTCAGGAAAGCACATGTACAGGCGTGACTGAAATTTGCTAATGAACATCTGAAGGATTCAGAGGAGAACTGGGGGAAAGTGTTGTGATCAGATGAGACCAAAATCGAGCTCTTTGGCCTCAACTCAACTCGCTGTGTTTTAAGGAGGAGGAGGAGGAATGCTGCCTATGACCCCAAGAACACCATCCCCACAATCAAACATGGAGGTGGAAACATTATGCTTTGGGGGTGTTTTTCTGCTAAGGGGACAGGACAACTTCACCGCATCAAAAAGACGATGGACGGGGCCATGTACCATCAAATGTTGGGTGAGAACCTCCTTCCCTCAGCCAGGGCACTGAAGATGGGTCATGGATGGGTATTCCAGCATGACAATGACCCAAAACACACGGCCAAGGCAACAAAGGAGAGGCTCAAGAAGAAGCACATTAAGGTCCTATAGTGGCCTAGCCAGTCTCCAGACCTTAATCCCATAGAAAATATGTGGAGGGAGCTGAAGGTTTGAGTTACCAAACGTCAGCCTCAAAACCTTAATGACTTGGAGAGGATCTGCAAAGAGGACAAAATCCCTCCTGAGATGTGTGAAAACCTGGAGGCCAACTACAAGAAACGTCTGACTTCTGAGATTGCCAACAAGGGTTTCTCCACCAAGTACTAAATCATGTTTTGTGAAGGGGTCAAATACTTACTTCACTCATTAAAATGCAATTCGATTTATAACTTTTTTTGAAATGTGTTTTTCTGGATATTTTTGTTGTTATTCTGTCTCTCACTGTTAAATTAAACCGACCATTAAAATTATAGACTGATCATTTCTTTGTCAGTGGGGCAAATATACAAAATCAGCAGGGGGTCAAATACTTTTTTCCTCACTGTAGATGTGAAGATGTCGCACTATGGGCTCATTTAGATTTGCACTTGGGGGGGGTTGTCAGATGTTCTCATCTCCCAAGAATGCGGTGCAACTTTACTACCACTTTAAGACTGGCAAGCTGCAACCCGTAGTTGCAGAAAAGAAATTTTCTCCATGTATGAACAGCCTTATTTAAAAAAAAAAAAAATATATATATATATATATTTTCCCCTTACAATCACCAGGGTCGGGCCCGTCTATTAAGGGCGAACAGGCACCACCCCCTTTATCCACGCCATCCCCCTATATGATTAATAGATAGATTCATGCATAGTATGAATCTATCCACGTCCGCGGCGGCCACCCCCTATTCATGCATCTGGCCCCTTTCAGGACGCCTGACACATGAATTACAGCGGCACTGCGCTCGGAGCCCAACGAGGTGGGTTAGAAAAGCCTCTCCGCCAATCAGGAAGTGCAGGTCCAATACCTGTTTCCCGATTGGCTGAAAGGTCAGGCGATCCTATTTGAGGCCTAGGAGAAGAAGGGGGAATGCACGGCAGAAGCCACCATGATACACACCACAGGGAGGAGGAAGAAAGCTGCCAGACACACTGCCTGCACGCTTCCTAGATGGGGTAAGTGTGGGGCTTTGATGTTTGCCCCCTAAAAGAAAAATCTACCATCTGACAATCACTTTAATTCGGGGCAGTTGCAAATGTTGTGTCCAGGCAAAATGCTGCAAAGACAAGAAGGTTTCTAGCAGCTCGTTTATAGTGATGGGATTGGGCGTGTTCGGATCGAGCCCGCCAGGAAGCCGTCACTGCACACCGCCAAAACGTAGGCAGTGAGGCCTTTCCCGACCGACAGCTGCACATACACACGCTGCCTACGATTGGTGGTGTGCAGTGCCGGCTTCCTGGCGGGCTCCATCCAAACACGCCCAAGCTCATCGCTACTCGTTAATTTATACCTAGCAGAAAATAAATGGGAAGAGCAGCTTAGTACAAAATATATAAACAAAAAGGTCAACCCTTTACAGACGTGTACCTGAAAGGTGTTGTACTTTCCCCCAAATTATCCCTAAAGGGGTTGTAAAGGTTCGTGTTTTTTCACCTTAATGCATCCTATGCATTAAGGTGAAAAAACACCTGGCAGTGACCGGCCCCCCAGCCCCCCCCGTTTTACTTACCTGAACCCTCGAACTTGTCCCAGGGGGGACGCGCTCTCTCTCTGCCCGGGGTTCTCGGCTCTTGATTGGATAGATTAATAGCAGCGCAGCCATTGGCTCCCGCTGCTATCAATCAAATCCAATGACGCGGGCGCTGGGGGGGGGGGGGGGGGGCGAGGCTGAGTCCTGCATTCAGCCTCTATGCACACCGAATGCTGGACTCGGGAGCGCGCCCGCAAGGTAACCCCCCTGGAGAGCGCTTCTCCTAGGGGGTTATCTGATGTGGGGAGGAGCCGTGAGAGCCGCAGAGGGACCCCAGAAGAGCAGGTTCGGGGCCACTCTGTGCAAAACGAGCTGTGCAGTGGGGGCAAGTATGATATGTTCAGTGTTTTTTTTTTGTTTTTTGTTTTTTTTTTTTTTTTTTAAAACAAACCTTTAGTGTCACTTTAATAATACCCAGGTGCACACATTTTTACTATTTTGTGACCGAAATAAGAATTGCCTTTCTTTTATTTTTGTTTTTTTGTTTTAAGCAACGTAAAACTCCCATTTATGCCTGCGTCAAAACCAGGCCCAACCATAATAAAAGATCACAAAAAAAAAAAAAAAAAAGTCGTGAACACTGTGGCTTTTCAATTGTCACGAGCATTAACATTTTCGTAAGAAGGACAATATTACAGTGGAAAATTACTCCCATTACCTCAGTCCTCAATGAGCCCTAAGCCTTTTACTCCTGAATAGTTCGCTAGGAAAAAAAAAAAAAAAAATGGGCGACGACGTAAGCAGCTACGTACAGCCCGAGAGAAGCGTGTGTGACGTTACATATCTGAACTGAAAACCTACAATACATAAATTAATCCCCCTGAAGCCCCCTCTGACGTAGTGGTGTTGGGGGGGGGATAAAGGAGAGAGGTGCATTGGACAGACTGCTTCATACAATGGCAGTGAGTAGAACTATGGAATATTTATGAAAACGGATGGCCTGTCACACAGACACTGATGAATATTTTTACAGGATAAAAATGGCAACGGAGATTCTAAAAATAAAACACTCTGTTTCAGACCTGTCTGGCTGTGCTACACCACTGGAATACAAACGCGCTCTTCTCTCTCTCTCTCTCTCTGCCTGGCACTGCTCTCCACATAGGATTTGCAATGAGAAGAGGGAGGGGGCTGCGAAACGAGGAACAAAAAAGAAAAAAAAAAAAAAAGACATGGCTCAGAGAGCGGCAGCTTGCTTGCAGCACAAAGGTTTGCAAGTACAGTACACTATAACCATTAGATACAATGTATCACATCTGATTAGAGGCTAAAGTGATACATTACCGATAAACCAAGTATCAATCAAATGTGTAACAAAATATACTTTTATTTTCAATTCTGCAACCCGGCAGATAAAATATATATCTGTCTAGGTCAGTGGTCTCCAAACTGCGGCCCTTTGCTTGTATTTCCTTGGGGCACTATTCCATTCGCTGACACCAACAATTGGGCATAGGTCTTCCCACTGACACCAACAATTGGACTTGTGTCTTCCCACTGCCACCAATGGAGGAGCACAATTTCTCCCAATGACACCAACAATGGGGCACAATTCCTCCCAATGACACCAGCGATGGGTCACAATTCTTCCCATTGACAACAAACATGGGGCACTATTCCTCTCACTGACAATAACAAATGGGCATATGTCCTCCCATTGACACCAATGAAGGGGCAAAATTCCTCCTGATGTCAACTATGATGGGACAGTATTCCTCCCGCTGACACCAAGACAATTTCTACAACCACTGGCCTTAGGCCCCTTTCACACTGGGGCGGGAGGTGCGTCGGCGGTAAAGCGCCGCCATTATTAGGGGCACTTTACCGCCGTTTTAGCGGCAGTTTTCGCCCACCAGCGGAGCGGTTTTACCCCCCACTAGCGGCCGAGAAAGGGTTAAAAACCACTGCAAAGCGCCTCTGCAGAGGCGTTTTGCCGGCGGTATTGCCACGCTGCCCCATTGATTTCAATGGGCAGGAGCGGCGAAGGAGCGGTATACACTCCGCTCCTTCACCGCTCTGAAGATGCTGCTGGCAGGACTTTTTTTCCCATCCTGCCAGCGCACCGCTCCAGTGTGAAAGCCCTCGGGACTTTCACACTGGAGACCCAGCAGCGGCAGTTTCGGGTCGGTTTGCAGGCGCTATTTTTAGCGCAATAGCGCCTGCAAACCGCCCCAGTGTGAAAGGGGTCTAAGTCTGGCCCCCCTGCAGTCTGAAGGGCAACATACTGGCCCCTTGCTTAAAAAGCTTGGAGACCCCTGGGCTAGGTCATTCTGTGGTCTCATATATAGCAGTTGGGGGGAGGGATGGTACCTTAAAAATGCACAGTTTGTTAGCAGCGTTTTTTTTTTACCCCAAACACCCCCGCCAGCGACAAAACTATCCAACTGGGGTTCATTAGGCTGCATTCACACCTCAGGCGTTTTGAATCGCAAGCAGATTTGAATTACACCTAAAATCGTGGCGCGATTCCAACGTGATAAATCATGCTGCGATCATCGCGTGAAGCTTGTCTCGCAAAAAAGAAAAAAAAAAAAGTTCAGGCACTACTTTTGGGCGACATGCTTCACGCAATGTGGTTTGCCACAATTGCATCGCGATTTATCGTTGCTACAATCGCAGCAGAACTGCACAGTGATTTTCTTTTCAAATGAATGGCATTCCCAAAATGTACGTTCTGCGATTTGTCATTCACGCCTGGGCGCTTTGAAATGGCGGGCAGAATCGCAGCAAATCAGCCCGCGATTCAAAACACTGAGGTGTGAACGCAGTCTTAAACTGATTGTAAAGTCAGATGTTTTTTTTTTTTTTTATCCTAAAGTAGTTGTAACCACAAAAAAAAAAAAAAAAAGCCTGCAAAGACATAATGAGCTAGGTATGTTATAGTATTATACATTATGAAATACCTTAGATCAAAGCCCCGCAAGCGGTCCCGGCACACCACTGTGACTGGCGACATGTCTCCAGGAGTTATTTTCGGGTTTGCGGGCTCCAGCGCTGTGATTGGCCGGAGCCACGATGACATCAATCCCGCGCATGCACACGGGAGCCGCCGGTAACGGCACAGCAGCTGAAGAAACGGCACGAGCGAGCCGTTTCTTCAGTGCACATGTCCCCATAACATTGCATTTGCTGACACAGTGAATATCTCCAAAACGTTGCAAGTTTAGGAGAGACAGTATTCATGGTACCTATAGGTAAGCCTTATTATAGGCTTACCTGTAGGTAAAAGTGGTGTGTATGGGTTTACAACCACTTTAATATGCATTAAGATTAAAAGCATTCTGTGTGCAGCAGCCCCCCTAATACATACCTGAACCCCATCTCTGTCCAGCGATGTCCATGAGTGCCTCGGCCGTCGAGACTCTCCCTCCCGATTGGCTGAGAACAGCAGCACCCGCCATTGGCTCTTGCTGCTGTCAAAGTACGGCAGCCAATCAGGAGAAAGAGGGGGTTGGACCGGGCCCTCAGCCCTGTGTCTGAATGGACACAGGGAACTGCAACTCGGCTCGGGTACCCCCATAGCAAGATGCTTGCTGTGCGGGCACTCAACGGGATAGAGGGGACAGGAGCACAGAAGAGGGACCCAAGAAGAGGAGGATCCTGGCTGCTCTGTGCAAAACCAACTACATAGAGCAGGTAAGTATAACATGTTTGTTATTTTTATTGAAAAAAAAAAAAAAACACCGAGACTTTAGAAGTAACATGTTACACTTACCTGCTCTGTGTAATGATTATGCACAGAGCACCCCGGATCCTCTCTTCTTGGGTCCCCCCGCCGGCGTGCCTGGCTCCTCCCCCCTGCGGTAAGCAGCATGCTATGGGGGCACCTGAGCCGAGCCACAGCTCTGTGTGTCCATTCAGACACAGAGCCGCGGTTCGGCCCCACCCCCTCTCTCACCTCATTGGCTAACTGACTTTGATGGACAGCAGCAAGAGCCAATGGCACCACTGCTGTGTCTCAGCCAATCAGGAGGGAGAGTCCTGATGGCCGAGGCACTTGTACACATCGCTGGATCAAGGTGGGCTCAGGTAACTATGAGGGGGGCTGCTGCACACAGAAGGTTTTTATCTTAATACATTAGGATGAAATACATTCTGCCTTTATAATTACTTGCCGACCGGCTCACGCCAATATACGTTGGCAAAGTGGCACAGGTACACAAAACGACGTACATCATGCTGTCATCAGCGGGTAGCGGGCGCGCGCCTGCCATGGGAGCATGCTCGCGGGTCCCTCGGACTCAATGTGCACCGGTGGCCCGCGATCGTGGCACGGAGAGGCAGAACAGGAGATGCCTTTGTAAAGAAGGCATTTCCCTGTTCTGCCTAGCAACATAACAGGGATCTACTGCTCCCAGTGATCGGGAGCAGTGAACTCTGTCATGTTCTAGTGAGCCCATATCCCCCCCCCCCCACAGTTAGAACACACTTAACCCCTTGATCTCCCCTAACCCCTTCCCTGCCAGTGACCATTTACACAGTAATCAATGCATTTTTATAGCTCTGATCGCTGTATAAATATGTGAATGGTCCCAAAAATGTGTCAAAAGTGTCCGATGTGTCCGCCGCAATGTCACAGTCACGATAAAAATCGCAGATCACCGCCATTACTAGTAAAAAAAAAAAAAATCATAATAAAAATGCCATAATTCTATCCCCTATTTTATAGGCGCTATAACTTTTGCACAAACCAATCAATATACGCTTATTGCGATTTTTTTAACCAAAAATATTGTAGAAGAATACGTAGTGGCCTAACTGAGGAAGAAATTTGTTTTTTTTATATATTTTTTGGGGATATTTATATTACAGCAAAAAAGTAAAAATACTGCTTTTTTCTTCAAAATTGTCGCTCTTTTTTGTTTATAGCGCAAAAATTAAAACCGCAGAGATGATCAAATACCACCAAAAGAAAGCTCTATCTGTGGGGAAAAAGGAAGTCAATTTTGTTTGGGTAGAACATCGCAGGACCCGCGCAATTGTCAGTTAAAGCGACGCAGTGCCGTATCGCAAAAAAGAGGGCCTGGTCAGGAAGGGGGTAAATCCTTCCGGGGCTGAAGTGGTTAAAGTGTTTGTTACCCCAACAATTCATATTCCTGATATGTGTCTGCTGTACCATGTACTTGTATGAAATAGTATCCCGTTCTCTTGTATTGTTTCCTTTGTGTGAAATCCCTGGTGTCTCTCTGCGTCCTATCAAAATAAACTGACCACACTAAGCAGAAAAGCAGAAGAACACACCATTGTCAGTTCTCTAGCCATGCTGGGAATGCAGCCTGCTCCCCTCCAATGATCAGACTTGTCCTGACATGCCTTCCTGCACAGCCATTCACTGGAAGATCAATATGCTGTTGATTCTCCTCCCCCAGCTTTGGTGCAGCTGAAATCAGAGGAAACAGAGGGTATGTGATCACATATTAAAAAAAAAGGGGGGGGGGGGACAAAAAATAAAAAAAGGATTTATAATGTTTTTTTTTAATTCTACACAAATATTTTGCCTTTGTTTCTATTTTAAAAACTGAATGGGTTGTTTTACAAGGTGATCGTTTACAATCACTTCCATCCAGTGATGTACCCGTATATCGCTGACTTTCAGTGGTTATACTGGGATGATATGCAGCCACAGGCATCACCCAGATAGTTTTTTAGAGCCGACGGTCAGCTCACTTGTAATAGCAATCGGAGCAGCTCACCAGCAGCTTGATTGCTATTACAAGCAGCGGGAGAGGACGGCACCAACAATGGGCCACCATCCCATCCACTGACACCAACGATGGACCACCATCCCATCCACTGACACCAACAATGACCACCATCCCATCCACAGACACCAACAATGGACCAGCATCCCATCCACTGACACCAACAATGGACCAGCATCCCATCCACTGACACCAACAATGGACCAGCATCCCATCCACTGACACCAACAATGGACCAGATCCCATCCACTGACACCAACAATGGACCACCATCCCATCCACTGACACCAACAATGGGCCACCATCCCATCCACTGGACACCAACAATGGGCCACCATCCCATCCACTGACACCAACAATGGGCCACCATCCATCCACTGACACCAACGATGGGGCACCATCCCATCCACTGATCCAACAATGGGCCACCATCCCATCCACTGACACCAACGATGGGGCACCATCCCATCCACTGACACCAACGATGGGGAACCATCCCATCCCCTGACACCAACGATGGGGCACCATCCCATCCACTGACACCAACGATGGGGCACCATCCATCCACTGACACCAACGATGGGCACCATCCCATCCACTGACACCAACGATGGGGCACCATCCCATCACTGACACCAACGATGGGGCACCATCCCATCCACTGACACCAAGGATACAGCTGACAGTCAGTTCTTTTGTAAAAGCAATCAGAGCGGCTCACCAGCCACTCAATTGCTATTACAAGCAGCAGGAGGGGCGACACGATACAAGGGCCTATTCCATGCACTGACACATACGATCGGGCACTATTCATCCAACTGACACCAATGATAAGGTATAGTTTGCTCCCTCTGGCCGCAGTCCTGCCTCCCTGCAGTCCGGCCTGGGGGACAGTTAAATGGCCCTTTGTTTAGAACATTTGGAGACACCTGTCCTAGGAAAAGTGTGACGAATATCCTGAGAGCAGAAATGGGTAGAAATCTGAAATCAAAGTTTAGTGAAATCCTTGCAAATAAATAGCAAAGGAAGGAAGAGAAGAAAAAAAAAGGAGGAAAAACTTAGTTCAAAAGTTTTTTTACCTTTTTAAGCAGAGTTCCACCCAAAAGTGGAACTTCTGCTTTAAGCACTCCTCGCCCCTAACATTTGGCATGTCATTTTTTTTGGGGGGGGGGGGAGTGGGTGACTTTCTGTCCCACTCTCGACTTCAGGCCGCCTAGGCGACTCCTACTCTCCCCTTAGATGTCCCCTCCCTCTCGGCAATCTTCTGGGACACGTCACAGGTCCCAGAAGATTACCTGTCCACTCAGAAAGCGCAGCGCGACTCGCGCATGCGCAGTGCGCGCCCAGCCCTGAAGCCACAAGCTGTCACGGCCAGATGCCCACAGTTTCCATGGCGGCGGAGAGGAGGGGAAGAGAAGCGACCGCATCGCTGGACCGTGGGGCAGGTGGGTGATTGTTTATTAAAAGTCAGCAGCTACACTTTTTTGTAGCTGCTGACTTTTAATAAACGAAAAAAAGCCTGGAACTCCGCTTTAAAAAGGACAATCCCATGGGACACCCCCCCACCAAAAAAAAAACGCTAATGGCAGGAGGGATTCAGTAATGGTTGCTCGTGTTTGTGGCATGCTACCGACCACTACAGCAACTGGCCAACAGATGGGGGAAGAACTAAAAGGCAAGCTACTAAATACAATGTTGGAATACACATGTGGGAGCGGTTTTAGTTACCAAGAGAAATGTAAACTCCCCCTGACAGTCGGGTCCTTCATCTCACTTTTCTCATGACAGTTAAAGCCACACAGCTTGGTCAAGGTTCTCCCACAGCCTGTAAAAGGACAGCGGCCACACTGATGAGGTCATCGTTTGGGCGCTCTCTTCCTACTAGTCGATCAATATCACCTTGTAATGTAGTACAGGCTAATTTGTTCGCTGCGTGCCCTTCTCTCCCCCATTCTAAGGTCTCTCGTACAGAGGATTACGGGATTTATTACATTTTTATATTTAATATACATTCAGGCTCTGTTCATTCTGTGCGACTTCAAATCGCGCGATTTCCATTGAGACTTTACAGTGCAATTTATTGTAATTTTGGAAGAGTGCGACTTCGTTGTGACTTTTGCTTTGACCATGTGACTGCGTTTTGCTCTACAAAGTATATCATTAAAGGTGCGACTTTTGAGGGTTTACATTGAAGTCTATGGCCCTGATGTCGCATGAAAATCAGACCAAATTAGAGCAGAACTACTTTAACTCCTTGGCGCCAACAGCACACATATATGCGACCTTCACGGCAGGTGGACCTTAACGCCAAGCGGTCGCATAATGCATGCTACATGTAAACTACTTTCTGTGCTGAGAGCACGCTCCCTGCATGCTAGCCGGGGGGATGGGCAAGCTCCTGATCGCAAGTATGCGATCGAAGCTTTCCGATCGTGTGACCGCCATTCACAACAGTCACATGACCCGAATGCCTGCCTTCCCCTCCTGGCTTTTTAACTCTTAAAGGGCTGAGAGGCAGTCGGCGCCAAGGGGTTAAAATTGCTGCGACTTTAAGTCACACAGATATAAACGGTACCCATTGAAAAATATGGGGTGCGTCGTGTCATGTGAATTTGACATCAAACTTGCATGACAAGTCGCAGCCCATTCTTTTCAATGGCACCCGTTTAAATCGGTGCGACTTAAAGTCCCAGCAACTTTGAAAAGGTGTCTGCACTACATTGGTGCGACATTGATGCAACTTTGGTCCAGAGAATGTAAAGTCAGATCAAAAGCAAGCAAAAGTCTAATCACATTTGCGCAACTTTGGAGACACACTAATGTGAATGAGGCCTTAAAATATCCCTGGAGTCCAGCATGGTCTTCCTTGCAGCCAAAGTTCTCCTTGAGCCGGTCTGCTGTCACGCGGATACCTCTAGTTCCCTGCACACGTGTGCTATGAAATCCACACAGACATGCCTCAGAGCTGCGCAATGCCTCATTCATAACTAGGTGTTTGCGTGAATGTGTGTCTTTTTCATGTGACAAACGCGAGAAAGAGCGCGTGCAAGAGAGCAAGGGTAAAAGCAAGAGCAATAGAGAGTGCAAGGCCGAGCAAGAGAGAGAGGGGGCGAGCAAGAGAGGGCGAGCGAGAGAGGGGGGCGAGCAAGAGAGAGGGGGGGAGAGAGAGAGAGCGAGAGAGAGAGAGAGCGAGAGAGAGAGCGAGAGAGCGAGAGAGAGAGCGAGAGAGCGAGAGAGCGAGAGAGCGAGAGAGCGAGAGAGCGAGAGAGGAGAGAGAGAGAGAGAGAGAGGGAGGGGGGGAAAGAGAGAGAGAGAGAGAGAGGGGGGGAGAGGGCGAGCAAGAGAGAGAGAGAGGGCGAGCAAGAGAGAGAGAGAGAGAGAGAGGGCGAGCAAGAGAGAGAGAGGGCGAGCAAGAGAGAGAGAGAGAGAGGGCGAGCAAGAGAGAGAGAGAGGGCGAGCAAGAGAGAGAGAGGGCGAGGGCGAGCAAGAGAGAGAGAGGGCGAGCAAGAGAGAGAGAGGGCGAGCAAGAGAGAGAGAGAGAGGGCGAGCAAGAGAGAGAGAGAGAGAGAGAGGGCGAGCAAGAGAGAGAGAGAGAGAGAGGGCGAGCAAGAGAGAGAGAGAGAGAGAGAGGGCGAGCAAGAGAGAGAGAGAGAGAGGGCGAGCGAGAGAGGCGAGCGAGAGAGGGCGAGCGAGAGAGGGCGAGCGAGAGAGGGCGAGCGAGAGAGGGCGAGCGAGAGAGGGCGGAGGGCGAGCGAGAGGGCGAGAGCGAGCGAGGGCGAGAGCGAGCGAGGGCGAGAGAGAGAGAGGCGAGAGAGAGAGAGGGCGAGGAGAGAGAGGGCGAGAGAGAGAGAGAGAGAGAGAGGGCAAGAGAGAGGGCGAGGGCGAGAAAGAGGGCGAGGAGAGAGAGAGAGAGAGGGCGAGGGCGAGGGCGAGAGAGAGAGGGCGAGAGAGAGAGGGCGAGAGAGAGAGGGCGAGAGAGAGAGGGCGAGAGAGAGAGGGCGAGAGAGAGAGGGCGAGAGAGAGAGGGCGAGAGAGAGAGAGAGAGGGCGAGAGAGAGAGAGAGGGCGAGGGCGAGAGCGAGAGAGGGCGAGGGCGAGAGCGAGAGAGGGCGAGGGCGAGGAGCGAGAGAGGGCGAGAGCGAGAGAGGGCGAGAGCGAGAGAGGGCGAGAGCGAGAGAGGGCGAGAGAGAGAGAGGGCGAGAGAGAGAGAGGCGAGAGAGAGAGGGCGAGAGAGAGAGGGCGAGAGAGAGAGGCGAGCAAGAGAGAGAGAGGGCGAGCAAGAGAGAGAGAGCAAGAGAGAGAGAGAGGGCGAGCAAGAGAGAGGGCGAGCAGAGAGAGGCGAGAGGCGAGAGAGAGGGAGAGAAAGAGAGGGGCGAGAGGGCGAGAGAGAGAGAGGGCGAGAGAGAGAGAGGGCGAGAGAGAGAGAGGGCGAGAGAGAGAGAGGGCGAGAGAGAGAGGGCGAGAGAGAGAGAGGGCGAGAGAGAGAGGGCGAGAGAGAGAGAGGGAGAGAGAGAGAGAGAGAGAGAGAGAGAGAGAGGGCGAGAAAGAGGGCGAGAGAGAGAGAGAGAGGGCGAGGGCGAGGGCGAGAGGGCGAGAGAGAGAGGGCGAGAGAGAGAGCGAGAGAGAGAGAGCGAGAGAGAGGGCGAGAGAGAGAGGGCGAGAGAGAGAGGGCGAGAGAGAGAGGGCGAGAGAGAGAGAGGGCGAGAGAGAGAGGGCGAGGGCGAGAGCGAGAGAGGGCGAGGGCGAGAGCGAGAGAGGGCGAGGGCGAGAGCGAGAGAGGGCGAGAGCGAGAGAGGGCGAGAGAGAGAGAGGGCGAGAGAGAGAGAGGGCGAGAGAGAGAGAGGGCGAGAGAGAGGGCGAGAGGCGAGAGAGAGAGGCGAGAGGGCGAGAGAGAGAGGGCGAGCAAGAGAGAGAGAGGGCGAGCAAGAGAGAGAGAGCAAGAGAGAGAGAGAGGGCGAGCAAGAGAGAGGGCGAGCAAGAGAGAGGGCGAGAGGGCGAGCAAGAGAGAGGGCGAGCAAGAGAGAGGGCGAGAGGGCGAGAGAGAGGGAGAGAAAGAGAGGGGGCGAGAGGGCGAGAGAGAGAGAGGGCGAGAGAGAGAGAGGGCGAGAGAGAGAGAGGGCGAGAGAGAGAGAGAGGGCGAGAGAGAGAGAGAGGGCGAGAGAGAGAGAGCGAGAGAGAGAGAGAGGGCGAGAGAGAGAGAGCGAGAGAGAGAGAGAGGGCGAGAGAGAGAGAGAGGGCGAAAGAGAGAGAGAGGGCGAGAGAGAGAGAGAGGGCGAGAGAGAGAGAGGGCGAGAGAGAGAGGGCGAAAGAGAGAGAGAGGGCGAGAGAGAGGGCGAGGAGAGAGAGGGCGAAAGAGAGAGGGCGAGAGAGAGAGAGGGAGGGCGAGAGAGAGAGGGAGGGCGAGAGAGAGAGAGAGGGCGAAAGAGAGAGAGGGCGAGCAAGAGAGAGAGGGAGAGGGCGAGCAAGAGAGAGAGGAGGGCGAGAGGGCGAGAGAGAGAGAGGGCGAGAGAGAGAGAGGGCGAGAGAGAGAGGAGGGCGAGAGAGAGAGAGGGCGAGAGAGAGAGGGCGAGAGAGAGAGAGAGGGCGAGAGAGAGAGGGCGAGAGAGAGAGGGCGAGAGAGAGAGGGCGAGAGAGAGAGGGCGCGCGAGAGAGAGCGAGAGAGAGAGAGCGAGAGAGCGCGGGCGAGAGAGAGCGCGGGCGAGAGAGAGCGCGGGCGAGAGAGAGCGCGGGCGAGAGAGAGAGAAAGAGAGAGAGGGCGAGCAAGAGAGAGAGGGCGAGCGAGAGAGAGAGAGGGCGAGCGAGAGAGAGAGAGGGCGAGCGAGAGAGAGGGCGAGCGAGAGAGAGGGCGAGCGAGAGAGAGGGCGAGCGAGAGAGAGAGGGCGAGCGAGAGAGAGGGCGAGCGAGAGAGAGAGGGCGAGCGAGAGAGAGAGGGCGAGCGAGAGAGAGAGAGGGCGAGAGAGAGAGAGGGAGAGCGAGAGAGAGAGAGGGAGAGCGAGAGAGAGAGAGGGCGAGCGAGAGAGAGAGGGCGAGCGAGAGAGAGAGGGCGAGCGAGAGAGAGAGGGCGAGCGAGAGAGAGAGAGGGCGAGAGAGAGAGGGCGAGCGAGAGAGAGAGAGGGCGAGCGAGAGAGAGGGCGAGCGAGAGAGAGAGAGGGCGAGCGAGAGAGAGAGAGGCGAGCGAGAGAGAGAGAGGGAGCGAGAGAGAGAGAGGGAGCGAGAGAGAGAGAGGGAGCGAGAGAGAGAGAGGGAGAGGGAGAGAGAGAGGCGAGCGAGAGAGAGGGAGAGAGAGAGGGCGAGCGAGAGAGAGGGAGAGAGAGAGGGCGAGCGAGAGAGAGGGAGAGAGAGAGGGCGAGCGAGAGAGAGGGAGAGAGAGAGGGCGAGCGAGAGAGAGGGAGAGAGAGAGGGCGAGCGAGAGAGAGGGAGAGAGAGAGGGCGAGCGAGAGAGAGGGAGAGCGAGAGGGCGAGCGAGAGAGAGAGGGCGAGCGAGAGGGCGAGCGAGAGAGAGAGGGCGAGCGAGAGGGCGAGCGAGAGAGAGAGGGGCGAGCGAGAGAGAGGGAGAGAGAGAGGCGAGCGAGAGAGAGGGAGAGAGAGAGGGCGAGCGAGAGAGAGGGAGAGAGAGAGGGCGAGCGAGAGAGAGGGAGAGAGAGAGGGCGAGCGAGAGAGAGGGAGAGAGAGAGGGCGAGCGAGAGAGAGGGAGAGAGAGAGGGCGAGCGAGAGAGAGGGAGAGAGAGAGGGCAAGAGAGAGGGCGAGCGAGAGAGAGGGAGAGAGAGAGGCAAGAGAGAGGGCGAGCGAGAGAGAGGGAGAGAGAGAGGGCAAGAGAGAGGGCGAGCGAGAGAGAGGGAGAGA